>NC_069103.1:11024071-11289210 GCF_947172395.1 Bicyclus anynana | reverse complement strand
AAACCCAAAAGTTTAGTTACGCAGTCATAAAAATAGACGGTTTGGGGTTTGACCCACCTAACATAACTTTATATAGGTAATAAATAAAATATTAGAGGGTAGTTAAGAATTTAAATCGTTAAAATTATTGCAAGAACACTAGTTATTAAAAACTACTGTAAATTTAGACGAATTCTGCATATCCCCTTATCCCCCCACAATAATTAAATAGTTAGAAACTTAGTCTAAGTACTCACATGCAGCATAGGTTTTTGTAATGGTTCAAAGTCGAAATAATCCGAAACCAAAGAAGCCAAGCCTTGCCAGGTATTTGTCTCGGCGTAGCAGAGTTTTGTAGGGCGTATTGAAGAGCACACCATTTTCTAAAATCATATACTTAAATTAAGATATTGTGTGCGTCTCGGGATGCCCGAGAGAAGTGATACCTTAAACTAATCGTTATTGCTTTAATTAATTGAATTAAATTAGAAATCCTACATTGTCGGAGGTGGAGAGGTGTGATGAACATCGCTTTTGAAAGCAACAACATAGAAACTTGTAATTTGTAAAAAAGTCTGTCCCTTTGGTCGTAAAATCAGTCCGAATTCGCTGGGTCAAGTTCTAGTGTCAAAAGTGCCAAATTCAGCTGTAACGCGTTACGATTATAACGATATTGTTAAAACGTTACAAAGCGGTTACCTCCCATAAGAAGGTATCGCTTCCAAAAATAACGTAAATGCATATTTAATGAAATTAAACTTGGTACAAATAGAAAGAACTTATAATTTATGGCTATATCTATGTATTATTAAAGCCCTTAGACCATTAATGGTCTAAGTTTAAGCCTCGTTACAATAACGTCTGAAAGGGAAATCCGAAGATGCCAGACACTCAGTTGTCTTTGAGTTCCTTATAACTTTATTTATAAAATCCAGCATTTTACAATTTCAATAAAAGTTACTATTCCAAAAACGCCTTTTCTACAACGCCTCCAAAATGTTTAAGAAAGAAGTTAAGAAGTATCTTACGCCATCTAGTTTCGACTTTCGTCAAAAAGGTTTACCAAGCTTTGTGTCGCTATGAATGGTCATGTATTTGTGGTGGGTTTGCGTACAAACATGATACAAACATTTAAATTAAATATGTTACCTGTATTCCACATTCATTTGGAGCCTGCAAAAACAGCGGTTTCCGAACTTTATAATGAAAATTAAATTGTCGTCTAAAATTTTCTGCGTACGCCAAGAGCAGTCTCTCTTTATTTGTGTTAGTGTAGTAACTTTTAGGGAAGCAAGTGCGAGTTTCGAAAACTGGCTCACTTATTTCTGGCCAGCAAAGATTTACTACACCAATTTCATAGATAGCATTATTTAATGATTCTAACGACAAGTCTTCCGTTACGAGTTTTTTGCCGAATATTTTCGGCTCTATTTCTTCCCATTCATCGTCTTCTTGAGGGCGGTCGAACAGTTCACTTCCTAAATTTTCATTTACTTCGAGAACTGGGTCAAGTTGATCAACATCAGATTTTCTTTCTTGACTTTCAGGGGCTATTTTCGCTGTTTTCATGTCTGTCTCGGTTTATAGTTAATATAATTCGTAAATTTTATAAATCTTATGTGAATAACATTGAAACACTTAGCAAAAATAATTAATAACTGTGTCAAAATGAAAAGTGGGTCATTCCTGAAACTTCAGATTGACTTCAGGGTTTTCAGTTACTTAGCAACCAAAAGTGTATTTTAGTTTCAGAGCCTAACATTAAAAGACATTAAGTACTTACGAGTATCAAGTCAATGATGGACAATTAATATTATTTATATACATATTACCTAAATCTATACAATTCAAAATTAATTTTGGTATTAAGTATGATAAATGGGACATTGGAGCAGAACATAGGCTACGTTTTGTTTTTTTTAAATTCTATTTAAAATTGTTAAAACCCAATGTCATTTAATATGACATAAGTTTAAACTCATTAAAAAATTTAATGAACATGGATAAAACTAAATTGCTTACTAACTCGACTGAAATACCTATGCAAATAAATAACCACCCATTGGAATATTTGAAGGAATATATTTACCTAGGACAAGTTATCTCCAATGAAGAATAAACAACTAAAGTTGTTAACAGAAGAATAGCAAACGGCTGGAAGAAGTACTGGTCACTAAAAGAAATCATGAAATGTAACGAGCTAAGCATGACAATCAAATTAACTGCAGGTAATCACTGGAGGAGGATAGCACAAAATAGAACGGAGTGGAAAAGACTGGAGGAGGCCTATGCCAGTGTACAGGCACTCCGAATTACTCGACATAATCTCCTACTATGTAAAAATAAGTCGGGTTTTCCTTCCTGACGCTATAACTCAAGAACGCACAAACCGATTTCCACGGTTTTGCATTCGTTGGAAAGGTCTCGGGCTCCGTGAGGTTTATATCAAAGAAAATTAGGGGTAGGGTAGGGGTAGGGTAGGGTAGGGTAGGGGTAGGGTAGGGGTAAAGTAGGGTAGGGTAGGGGTAAGGTAGGGTAGGGGGTAGGGTAGGGTAAGGTAGGGTAGGGGTAACGTTGGGTAGGGATAGTTGAAAGTTTACATCGAGTGTCACGCGGACGAAGTCGCGGGCGTCCGCTAGTATAATATATATGTGTATTACTCAACTCGTATATTCGGAATAAAGGGCTTATTATTATTATAAGTTTAAGTGTGTTTTGTGCGACTTCATTAGTTTCGTTTTTAATAGGCTTTTTTAAATCGCACTATGCCTATCTAAATGTTCCCATCTATTAAGGTAATTTTAATTGATATACAAGTTGGTACTATAGTACAAGAACCTACACTTCATACAAAGTAAAAAGTTCATAAATAGGGATGATGGTTTTTTTAAATTGTATATAAATTAAGAGTACCTATGCAAATATTAAAGCAATTTTGTAAAAGTAACAGGGTATCTGCGATAATTACTTTCGGAGCTACAGGGATTTAAAGGTTCAGATTTGCGGCACTGCCACGGATCCCTGCAAAACGCCCTATATAAACGTCGTAAGTATATAATGATCGTTATATTTGTATGGGCGTTCAAACAAAATTACTATTATCTTTGATACTTGTGCGTTTATGTTTATACTTGATTTATTAAAAAATGTCACATTTAACGTAAGGAAGCTAAAGCTGTATGAACGTATGACTGGTAGACTCTTAGACTAAGACTTACGTAATAAAGACTCATTCATTCATATGAGGTAGGCCGCAGTGCAAAAAGTAAACGAGATAGAAGAATAAATAATATGTTGAGGTTTGTACAAAAGATATCCTACAGGAATGATTATTATTTTTTGCATTTATTTTCTCAATCAACAAACAACTTTTGCCGTTTATAAGAGGAATCTGTGTTTTAGAACGAAATGAAAACGTCACTGTCATTATCATCAAGTGCCAACTGTCAATGTCAAACAATTACAAAATAAATGAAAATGAGAAGACCAAAGTCAAAGCAAAGGTCGCAAGTTTTCTGTTTATAAGTTATTTGTGTGATTAATCCTCTATTTGCCTTAGTCATTGAACATATTTGCTAGTATTCGGTATTCATGCAGCCATAGCTAATCAGTTATCAGTAATTCTCATTTTTAACTTCGACTTCGACGCAATAGGTGTATGAAATCGATTATTTTCCAGCTGTAACTCATGCCGAGACTCTAGCTTATCAGTTAATCCAGTGCTGAAGTTAATAAGTGTAGTCGTGGTTTACAAGCAAAATGGGTAACAAATCGTCTTTGATGCTGAGGGAAGAGGAAATTGCGCAAATCCAAGATGAAACTGGGTGTATGTATTTGTTAATATATTTTGAAATTCTTTTAATTTAAAGTTAAACTACACTGATTGTTTTGTCTAATGTGTTATTGAACTTCTTTTGTTCAAATAAAAATAATTTTTTTTTTTATATAACTCATTGGTATAGACATCAACAATAACAATAAATTTTATTTACATGAAACTTATTTAACTGTTTTTTATGTAGAGTCTATTTTATACCATATGATTACCAGGCACAAATAACAGTTAAGATGTTTAAATTCCATATTATTTACTCAAATTCAGGAATGTGTTTTGATTCCATAACATAAATATTTATTAATGTATATGCTTTTCCAGTTACACCAAACCAGATTGAGCGTCTATATTCCCGGTTCACTGCATTAGACAAAAATGACTGCGGCACATTATCCAGGGAAGACTTCCTCCGCATCCCAGAGCTGGCTATAAACCCCTTGAGTGAGAGGATTGTCCACTCATTCTTTGCTGAAAGTCATGATGACAGAGTCAATTTCCTACAGTTCATGAAAGTGCTGGCACACTTCCGTCCTATAAGGAAGAACAGAGAGAATAGACTTAACAGCAGAGAGGAGAAATTGAGATGTAAGTTTTTATTTATAAAATTCATTTTTTTTTTTTTTGTTTGCTACCATTTTACAAACTAATTTAACTTATAGTTTTGGAAACAAAGACTTCTAGTGAGTTATAGTGTCTCACATAAGTGCAACCAGTTTTGGAAGAGAAAATTAGAAGTGGAGATCACAATATATTGTAGTAAATGGTCAAAGTGTAGTGTACATAAGTGATGCACTATTGCTCAGGATATACACTTAAAAAGATTGTAAAGTCTACATACAGACTAAATTGATCATAGTTATAGATTTAAAAAAACTTACTTACTTATTAGTGATAAGGTTGCCTTTTGCCTAATATGTGTTCTTATGTTATTTTCTTTTTTGTGCAATAAAGTTATTATAAATAATAAATAAATAAATACTTTATTTTTTTTTATTGTAGCTTCACATGTGCACGTGTCATCAAGTTTTTTATTAAATAAGTAATTTGCCCTATAAAGGGCAAAAGTAGTCATTAATAGTTCATTGTCTGTTAGTGTCCGTCAGTCGGTCCTAAGACAAATCATGACATGCTTCAGTAAGGCAAAGGTAAACTTAGCAAAACTTTTGATATCATTTATTTTCTCTTTTGTTGCTTTTAGAGCGATTGAGAAAGAAATTGGTTGATTTGACTACTCGAGATATGTCGTGGCATGCATTTTAGGCCTCCTGGGATGTTTACTTTACTCATCTATTGTTATAGATAAGAAACTTATCTGTATATTGTCTAAATTTACATTTCATTTTGAAAAATATTTGCCGTTTTACAGTTGCTTTCTCGATGTACGACCTGGACAGTGATGGTAAAATCTCAAGAGATGAACTACTAGCTATTTTACACATGATGGTTGGCGTAAATATAAGGTTAGTTGAAAGTCATGCATGTCAAATGGATTAAGTTTAATGGATTACTGATTGTTAGGACCTGGGCGGCCTGCTAAGCTTCTGGAGCGAGCTCGGTTGGCTGGTGTGACTCCGGCGGGGACCAGCACCGAAGGGACCTACGTACAACGGCCAAACCTTAGTGGCCAAGTGCGGATAAGGCCCAGGAAGAAAAGAAGAGGAAGAAGATACTGATTGTTTTGCTATTATCCACAAAAACTGACAAATTCAACCAAAAAAGTCCCAGATCCAAACAAAATCTTTACATATGTTTTATGTTGATCAGGTTGCTGTAGACTCCTAACAATAGTCAGTTTGATGTTCTGTGTGCCTAGTGGGAGTTTCAATATTTTCATACTGTTACTATCGCGTTGATGTAAACGTGAATCTATATGGAATTGAACAGTTGTGCAGTAGTGCCACTAGATGGCTCTGTTTCATTCCTTAGGAATTCGCGTTTACGTTAAGGCGATAGTAACAGTATCAAACTGCCACTAGGCCCTCTGGTCTCTCATTCTGTATATCGAGGATTTTCAAAATTTTAATGAACTCTTTACTATTTATTTCAGTGAGGAGCAACTAACTAGTATTGCGGAGAGAACAATACTAGAAGCAGATACTAACAACGATCAAATGATATCCTTCGAAGAGTTCTGCCGAGCTCTAGAGAGGACCGATGTGGAACAGAAAATGTCCATCCGTTTCCTTAATTGACCTCCACACTTGTGAACTTAATGCATCACAAAGCCATGACTTTAATGGTTATTAACAAATAAATAAAAATTAATGAAGTCAAAGCACCAGAATTGATACTTAAGACTAGAATTGTGTTTTTTTTTGGATTTTTTAAGTACACTATGTTAAAATTATCTAACTTCTGAACTTTGCAGCACTTTGTAGGATGTGTTCTTTGCATGTCCTGCAAAGTGTTGCTCTGTATGATGATGATTTTTACATTTAGATTGTTTTATTAATATTCAGCGGTTGTCAATTTTTTGGACTCATTTAAAATATATAGCTAATACATATTAATGTTGTTGTAAAGTAGATTAGAAAGGTTAGCTTTAGTTGTACTTGAAAATAAAGGGGTATAAGTGGTATAAAACACTTAATATTAATAGTTGTGTAGATAGAAAAATGCTTAATTAATGTAATTCCTATTTATTAATAATTAAAATGTTAAAAATATAATTTAATTTTTACAGAATTAAGAATAGACTCAATTTGACAAGATACAAGATTGTCATGGTGTTATTTTGTGAAAGTTCTCTTAAAACAAGGTTCAATTTGAATATGGAATAATTGATTTATTTTGCTATTATCCGCTAAAATCTGACGAATAACAAAATAAATGAATTATTCAGATTACTGTAATGTATAAATATATTTTTTGTAGAGTTTTAATGAAAGGAGAGATTGAAATAGCTGGGCAAAAAAATCTGTGGGCATTGCCATACTTGCATTTTTTAATTTTTTTTTTAACAAACTTTAATGTTCTTTTTTACTTGCCGCCGATTTCAGTAGCAAAACTCTAAATTAAGTAATATGCTGTCGCTGTAAAAACAAACTTATAAAACATTAATGAAATGAATGAAAAACATTTAAAATAATCTCGTGATACTAATTCACAATAATCTATATAATCACAAATTATGTTATTCATTATTAAAGCGCAAATTTGAATTAGATTTTTTAATTTAGATTTGTTTATTGAAAAATAGTAATTTAATGAAAAACAAATAGGTAAATGCTAAACTTGTTTTAATTGATTAAAGCCTAGAAATGTATAGGTACAAACAAATAATGATTTATCAATAAAGATATTATATTTTTAATTTATTGTGTTATTGACCTTTAATTTTTAGCCTATTTTTACCAGAGCTCAAAATAGAGGAGGTTCTCATTTTTTTTAATGCCCAATTGCCAAACATACAGTAAGGATTAAAACTCGATTAAAATCTAAGATCCACCATGCTGCCCCAATGTAGATTGGCGTAACTTAAAGGAAAACTTAAACATGCTCATACATAGCATGAAAGCATGCTACTATTGAGCATTTGCTACTTAATGGCATGTGTGTTGAAACATTGCTATTATAAAGCATTTTATTTATTCATTAACATTTAGCACCTGACTGCGATCAGATCGAACCTGGAGAGCTATTCAGTAACGATGTTTTGTATAACTCGCAAGTGCGACTTTCGAATTCAACTCTTATATCTCTCTCTGTCTAAGAAAGATCTATAGACAAAGAGCGATAGATATGAGTTCGAAGCTCACAATGTCGAAGTGATAAAGACAATGATACAGAATAACCTCCCTGATGTTAAGTGATGTTGCAGTCTATGATGAAAGCGGACTAACTTGAAGAGGCACAAGTTTATTCTACTTGGGGCTGTAGCTATGTGCCACGTCAATTCTCTTTCTACAAACGCGAACGCTTCAAAAATTAAAAAATGTCTGGGTATGTCAGACTATCGACATCGATCAGGTCATTTCCATACATTTTGTTAGTTTTGAAAGCGTTAGCGTTTGTAGAAAGAGAATCGACGTGCCACATCGCTAGAGGCCCAGTACCTCCGACGGTTTCAGGACATCGTACCTGAACGCTTAATCGGTTTTTTTTATAGAATTGGTTGAAAAATAAATAAAACGAAAACACTCCTTTAAATAATAATAATCATTTATTTCTACGGTACTTTACAAGGTAGAAAATATAACTAAAATTCTCTGACCACAACATTTAATACGCTTAGAATTAAATTAAATTATTTATTTAAATGTTGGCAGAAATGTCGATTTCAAATGTTCAATTATAATTTTGAAAACTAAATTAACAATTTTATTCATAATCAATATAAAGTTGTAAATGTGACAAAGAGCGAGACAAGGTAGTAAAAAATTAAATCCTGTTTAAACTTCATTATTAATGGTTCCGTTTTCATAAAATAATTTAATAGAAGAAAAATTATTATTTACCAAAAAATTTTAAAAAATATATATTATATAAATATGAAAGGGCTTGAAATAATAGCTATTATTATGTTATACAAATAAAAATTAAACAGTATATTTGGAAAGGAAAAAGATATCGATCTTTTTTACGCGGTCGACGAGACGGCTAACTTCTTCAAATGCTCCATGAAGACTTGGAGTGAAACGTCGTCTGTGAGCACGGGAGCGCCACCGTCCTGTTAATATCATGACAATATTCAATAATTAAATAATAATATTGTATTAAGGTCGTCACAGACTTAGCTATAATATATATTAATATACCATAATATAATATACATTATAGCAAGCTACCACACACTGAGAAATAAGCGGGAGATCAGAACACGCTGTACATTCAAAATATGTCGATATATATCTTACTATACCTTAATTTATAGTATATGCAATAATTTTTATTACGGTTATAGCTTGGTGACGTCATAGAAATATATATTATAGCTGAGTGTGTGGCCATTCGAAAATTAGTATAGAAAATGTATAGTAATATGCCTAGCTATATTAATATATATTATAGCTAAGTACTGTGACGTGCTTTAGACACAGCAATGTTTCAAAACCAAACAAGTGACATATTTCAAATTGAGTTTTTCCGTACCTATGCGAAATTGTATATTACTCTTACATTAGAAAATCTGCTTTGTCAGACTTTTAAACGAGACTTTAAAATTAAAGCTATTTTAAAAATCTTGTCAAGCAACAAAACATCAAAATAGTACTTCGTTTCATTCATTGAAACGGCTTGATGGCTTTCCTGTAAAATATTTATGTCACTTGCTAAGTTTTCAAATTGCACAGTCCATTCCAGCTTTTTAAAGCATTTTTGTTATTTTGCTTACGTTAAACCCCCTAAATAGTAAAGTATTTAAAATTTCATTTATATACAATAATAATCTATTTTTAAATACAACACAGATAATTAAATTAAAATTTAGCCTTATTATAAAACATTTATAAATATTTTATATATAATATATATTATAAATATATATAATTTTTAAATATATTTTAAAAATTGGCAACTGCCACCAATGATTATAAATATTTATTATTGGAAATTGATTAGTAATTTAGTATAAATAAAAAATATAATTTAAGAATAGTATATTACTTTTATAATTAATTATAAACACATATACGCATAAACAAGCACAGAACATTTTATAATAAACATTTCAATATTTTAAATATGCTATAGCTCGTAACATGCACAACGCACATGCAAATTGCTTTTTCTATAAAATATTTCATAAATAAACTATTGAATTTAATTTATTTGTTACCAATAGTAAAAATATCGTTATCATCCCAAAAATATTATAAATGGCAATTGACAAAGCATAAAACAATCAAACCGCAAAACCCCAAAAACCTTTTTTGAAAATAAAGAAAAAATCTCTACCGCAGATGGTATCGGCATCGCCTGGATTTCGCCAAAACAATGATGAAACAAAAAAAGAAAAACATCAATTCAAAAAAACCATGCTAGCACGGCGGATTCAAACATGCAAATTGCAATTTTTGTTTAAACATAAAAAAAATATCAAACAACAATTTAAAAAAATGTTATAAATATTCACAATACTTCAAAAGAAAACAATTTATTAAAATGAAAATAAATAAAAACTCAAACAATTTAAAAAAATATTTTAAATATTCTTTAAAAACAACCGTGCAATGTAGTTCAAAAACAATGAAAATTGACAAGTGTTATCATATCAACTCACCCCGCCATAGGCATACATATTGTTGTGTGTCTGCGAAGGATTCACTTTGGACAGCAGGAACCGTGCCTGTAATGATAACGAGAAATTTTTAGTAGTAGGACTTGACAGAGTTGACCCGGGGAAGTATTGCCAACTAGTTTTTAGTTGATATATTTGAGTCTGTATAATGTATACGATTATCGGGGAAATTTAAGAAGCTTAACATAGCATTGAAAGACGTGTTCCTAGTCCTAGTAATGGATTGCTCCAATATGCCTATAGGCAAAGGTATATATATATTAGGAAACATTTGCTTCTTCACTACTAAATAAGGTCACTTGTTTAGTAGTGTCCTCTCTGTCCCTATATCCCTATGTATGCTTAAATTTTTAAAAATACGCAACGGATTTTGATGCGGTTTTTTAATACATAGATTAATTCAAGAGAAAGGTTTATATGTATAATAACATCCATTATATAGTAAAGAAATATTGCTATTTTTGAGGTTTCTAATTTGATGTAAATAATTACATTTTTTCGCTTACATTGCAAACGCAGGCTGAACCCTACGTAATCAAAAAATATCAAAATAATGTACTAAGTATTGTACACATTGAAAAGGTCTACAGAAAACTCCGGGATGGTATATGTCTATCTCTTATGGATATCCCACAATATTTTTTTTTGTCATTTACTTTTTACGACAAATAATGGCTAATTTTTGAAGCAATTTTAACTATACATATAACTATATATGATATAAGTAGATGACTGCTAAAACACTATAAACTTTTTAGTTCTATTGATTCCAACACAATCACACTTCGACTACAATAAAAGAATCATGCGAGCAGCGATCAGGTGGCGCGGCGACAACACGTCAGAATGTTGTGCCGAGCTCTGGTCGCTGTCATCGCCGTTACATGTACGTTATCACACGGTCGGGCCACACTACGCTTAGACCGGATAAAAGGTCCAAAAAACATGAGTAAATAATAAGTAAACACTTCAAAAAACCCCAAAAGTGAACAAGTTTCTTAAAGTCCCTGAAAATAAAAAAGATTCACCACTTTCACAGATTTTAAAGCTGTTAGAATGTATTTTTTTAGGAAAGGTCGTAACTATTGTCAAAATTTTCAGACTTAGTGTGCGTTTTGGTGTTGAGCGGAATGCAAAAAGAAGACTTGGACGTGAGCATGTTGACAAAACTACAACGCTACAACGTAAACATCGACGATATGAACAATGAGTGAGTACCAAGATTGATTGAAGTAGCAATAGTTTTTGGAAACAGGGCAAAAACACTTGTACAACTGCAAGGCAAGACCGAATCAGTATCTTCTAGGCCCAAACGCTCTTCAACTTAAGACTTCCTCATGGCTTACCATCAGGCATGATTGTAATTTGATTTGATAAATGATTATTTTTTTTTAATTCTTCCAGTGAATTACGTGAAATGTGCATTAAATCACAGGATGATAAACATAAGAATAACGATACGCACATAACAGAATCATACGTTAATAAAACCAAAAGTAAGTCGGCTAGTGATTTGTGATTTTATACGATGTCTGTCATAAGTAATGTTATTAATTGTTACTAACATTTTACAGATGCCATTCTGGAAGACTTTAAATCAAATACCTCTATCGAAATTGTAGAAAAGCCTGTTCCTGCAGAATATGATATGTATAAAGCTAGCAAAGAAAACAAAATTAACAAGGTTAAGGAAAATGATGAAGAAATACAATATAATGACAAACAGAAACAATTAGAAAGTATTTTTAATCTTTTGGAAGACACTCAAATAAACAAAGCAATGAAAGACCCACTACTAAAACCAGATTTTATAAAAGAACAAGAAATTAAGAGAAGCATCACGGACACCACTTTTGAAACTAATGACACTCTAAAACGACTATTTGAAAATTATGTTGCTAAAAGAAGAAATTTGAGTGCTCAATCAAAAACTACACCGAAATCTTTGAATATTGACGATATGTTTGAAAAATTATATTTGTTGCGAATACGAGATACAGAAAATGATACAAATATTAATTCTGACTTCCAACATAAAGCCTCATATCCGCCGATCCATCAAAATACTTATACACAAGCAATTCCAGAAGAATTAGGGGAAAAGAGAGAGAAAACAAACATACTCAATGAGACAAACATCAACGATGAACTTACTTTAATTAATAAACTAAACAGATTTAAACCATATACTGCAGGCGCTGAACTGTTTCAAAATCACAACCATAATACTGAAGAAAGTTTAAAAAGGACTAGAAATCCTTATCAAAACAGTTTAAGAAGAACTGACACTAGGAGTGCATATAGTATAGAGCCAAAACAGATGATTTCTAGCGACATAATAAAAGAGATAGCCGACAATGTAAAGGAGATGGTTTTACAGGATTTGCGTAAAGAATTGCATAAAATAACAACAGTAACCACTACTACAACTATTGTGTCTACAACAACAACTCAAAGCACTACAAAAAAAGGTAAATATTTAAGTATAATATACTTAAAGTAGTAGATGGTTTTTGTTTGGACTGTAAAAGAACCAGTATGTCGTGAATTTTATTGGTGTGGATAAATCTTTAAATACTAAAATTTTATTATTTTATTTTAATTCTACTATTATTATATACAGATATCACAATATTTATGTTACAGAATCTGCAATCCAAACAACGCTAAAAGAAGAAAACATAAAGACTCCAGATTCTTTAATGAAAAAATTTCTAGAATTGTTTGAAGAAATTAAATCTTTGAAACAGAGTGGCATAGTATTTAAAAGTGACAGCGAAAAAAGCATTAATGACAAAGATAAATCATTATTACCATTTCAAATGCAAAAAGTTGAAACAAAAGATTTAGAAATACATAGTCAGACAACAAAGCCAATAAACATCATACAAACAAAACTTAATTTTAATACAAACCAAGTAAATAGAATAATAAAACATAACCCAACAGTGAATTCAGATAACCTTTACAATTTTGCTTCACAACAACAAAGGTATAGATCGAATGGAACGATAACAAAACAAATAACAATTACTGAAGCACCAGTTTTTGTAAAACATGAACCGAAAACTGGTTTACTTCCACTAACTGTACAAACTAATAACATAGAGATATTACCTATAGGTATACCTATCGATAAACCACAGAATTTAATACGACAGAACATTGTTATAGGCACACAAGCGCCATACAGAATACTTCCAATTAAAAATGACAATCAGGTAAGAGGTCATCCACATAATATAAAAGCGACTAAATCTTTTGAAGCATACAAATCAAAGAAACATCCTTATTTGTCTAAAGAACCACATAGACCTAGTAATTTTCATGATAATGATAAAGACGATGTTATAAAGTTCACATTAAGCAATAACGGCCATTCTAAATACAGCTCCGGTTATTATGAAAAGATTAATATAGGAAAATTTTCAAAGCCTTTCAGCGATGAAATCATATCAGACACACCACGATACCATGAGAAATTAGAAAAAATGGAGCCCTATTTAGACTATCCAGAAGAAAACAAATACGCAGAAATAAATGATTGTTGCAACGAAAAATACACATTTTCAAAAGAAATGGCCGATTGTTGCAACGGAAAAATAGTTTCACGACAACAAATGTCTCTTAACAACATAAAGAAGAAATCGTATGACGACACACATTTCAAAAAGTTCATTCAGTCTCAACAGAAGGTGACAGATATGCTAGAGAAGATTCTAGGAGACAAGGAAAATATTCAGAGCGTGGAAACCGCTTAAATTACTTTCGGAATACAATACAGTTTGAATTCGATAATCTATGGAGTTTCATAATGAGTAATGTTTGGTAATTAAATTCATAAATTTCATTTATTTCATTAAAGTTGGTCTGATAAATGAAAACAACGTTTTTAATTTTGAAAGAGCAAATTTCTTCTTTAAAAAACATTACGTTGTGACGTCTATATGACGTTGCAGGATAGTTTGTAATTACTAAGAAGAAAGCTACATTTTCGACAAATACCTAACATAAACAATATTTTATTCCCATATCCCCACCGGAATGGCAACTACACGGGTTAGACCGAAGGGGTACACTAATCTATATTAATTAATATTACAAACAGGTAAAGTTTGAGAGGTTGTAGGGGGCGCAATCTTTGGATTGATAGAACCGATTTTGAAAATTGCTTTACCAATAGAACAACCGTTATTTGTGACTATAGTAAGCGTTAGATCTCCTTTAATCCAACAGGAACGGAAACTACATGGATCACCCATGTAAAACGGAAACTACATGGTTCACCTATGTAGTTTCCTTTCCGTAGTCCGTAGACCGCAGGTCGTCCGCTAGGGAGTAGCACAGTACAATACCTGAGACCCTCCGTGCTCGGTGTCGATGTACCGCGGCACAGGGAAGCGAGTCTGCAAGATCTCCTGCGCATCGTCAACGGGCGCGCGGAGCAGCTGCGCGAAGCTCTCATACTCCTGCATGTCTTGGTAGCGCAGCGCTCGCCACTGCGCTATCGTCTGTGAAAATAGAATACTCCTTTATATGAAGGTTTATGGTCCTTGAGCACAGGAACGAAATATTAAGGCTTCGTGTAGAAGAGATTCACCATAGCCGCAAGGTATGTAGGTAGAGAGATAAAAACGCACTGACACCGCACCGCACCCGCATCGGATTCTATTTTTACTTGTCTACAAATACTTGCGGTGCGGCGCCGGTGTGCTGCGGTGTCAAAAGATGTAGATATCCATCGGCGGTATATATTTTTGTATAAGTTTAAAAAAAATATTCCCTATACGTACTTGGCGATATATTTTATTTTTAAATCGATGTGATAATTTTACCGTGGTAAACATTTTCATTACGACGGAGAGTGCATTTTTTTTGCGGTGAGAGCTGATAGAGTTAAGGTTAGGCAGTTAAGTTCTTCCACCAAGTGTTTGACAATTGGGACATTAGAGTTCCATATACGAAATGAGTAAAAATATATTGTATTAAAAAATATATTAAGGGATTTTCTGGGCGAAAAGTGCTACTATGTGGTAGACGACTACATGCATGAAAAAGAAAACCAAAAACAAAATCGGTTTGCCTATCACTCACTTGACAATAAAGGCTACGCCCAAACTGGGTATCCTTATCTTACATTGTATAATAACTATATTTTACTATATTATATTGTATAATGTAAAATATATGTTATTACCTGAATATGAATAAATAAATATGAGTGGATAATAACTGTACCGCCCAGGGGAGGAAGGGGAGGTCAGGGAGGGTTAGCTGCTAGCATAATATAAATTAGCTAAAGTCAAAGCAATCTTTCAATCTAGACTTTCAATCTACTTGCGTTACTCGTAAATAAACCTGAACCTAAAAATTTTTTTTTTAAAAAAGAATATTTACCATATCTTTAAATATGATCAATATTCCCATTCCCCATCAACTAGTCATCCTCCATGATTTTCCCCAGCAGGACACTCATACAAGCTGGTGACCAATAATAATTCGTCATTACCTCGCCATGGTATATGAGTATTTGGAAGAACGTGTCCATGAGCAGGATGCGGTCGGGCTGTATGGACGAGGTGTCGAGCAGCACCGGCTCGGGCGGCCCGCCGAAACTGTAGGAGTACAGGATCGGCTGGATCATGATGAGCGACTGCGTCAGGTCCTCGCGCATCAGCATGTGTCTGGAACAAGCATTAGTTTAACAAAAACTAAATCTCCAAAAAGAATCTATAAATGGAATCATCTTATGGGGAAACTCCGTACTTACGAACACTGTGTTTGTTAAGCAAAAGGCTTGTTTGAGGGCCTTATGTGACTTGCATACGCTTGACTCATGTAGACCTTTGTTTAAAAGGTTCAATGTTCTCCCTCTGCCTTTTTTGTATATAATAGAATATCCTTTGAAGATATCCTAAATATTTTAAAAGTTTAGTGAACAGCAAACAAAACATCAAGATTGCATTGTCACTAACCATCAGGTGAGATTGTAGTGTTTTTCAAATAGCATGGATATGGTGACAGACGACAGTTCACTATACCAAGATCCCCAAGACTGTGATGGACCTGCCAATGCATAGCTTTAAGCAATGTGTTAAAAAACATTTGCATAGTCGGGGTTACTAAACCACTGATGAGTTCCTTAATGATAAAGTTGCTTGGAGGCTGTTGGATCAGCTTCCACCTTCACACAGGAAGTAAAACTATAAGAAATTGTAATGTTGTCATCAATTGTAAATTATAATATTATTGTATGGTTTTTTTTTAAAAGAGCAACTGTTGAGTTTCTCGCCGGTTTCTTCTCAGCAGAATCTGCCTTCCGAACCGGTGGTAGTAGTGGTGGTAGAATAGAAAAGAAGAATAGTCAACTGACGTATCAAAAGTGCTTGTAAACTGAGCCTACTTGAAATAAATGAATTTAGAATTCTTTGAATTTTGAACAGTTGCCTTATGTCTAGTCTGTACCTTAATTCGTACTATTATCGCGAAACGCGGTCAACTTTCAAGAGCGAAAAGAACTGTCACCCTGCTATCTGAAAAACACTAGTCTCAGCTAACTTGTAAAGAGAAAAAAAACTTTTTACGGTTATTTTAGAATTTAAACTATTGTGAGTGTTATTCATATTAATTGATTATGAAACACGGCTAAAACTCACGTGATATTAGGTCGGATGCCCGACTAGTTTCGAACCCATACGGGGCCCTTAGTCATGAGCTGGTTCTTCTTCTTGGTTTTTACAGTTATGTAGGCGGCTTCCTCTGCGAGGTTCCATGAGGTTGAGCCTTGAAATATGATCCAATTACCTGTAGAACGTGGTCTCGTCGGGCGAGTTGTTGAACACCTGCAGGAACTGCGAGCGGCGCAGGTGGTACATGAACTGCGGGTACAGGCTGAAGTTCTCCGACAGGCGGAAGCTGTTCGGGTCGTCCTTGGCGTACTCGCCGAACTTCTGACACTGGAAATCGTGAGTTACACTTTAGAAAAGTTGAAAAGGGCACTTGAATGAAAAGGGCTAAAACTTTTAAGTTTTTAATAATTTTATTTTAGGAAGCTTTGTGCCATATTGCCGTAAGACAATATATAGTTGACTTATATTTTACTTAGAAACCAAAAAAATATGATAATTTATTTTATGTAGTCCAGCTTGCTGTTATGACCTTGAAATCACGTTGAGGCAAAAACTAGCTACTGATATGCATTTTTTGACACATACAACTAACTTTATTCAGAGAGTGTTGATATCAGTGACAAGTAGAGTAGAGGGATAGAAGGGAGGTTAGGTTGTGCATCCATCGTGCTGTGACAACAGCACCAAAAGGTGTGACACCTTTTGGGGTTATTGGAAGTTGTAGGAAGATAAGGTAAGAAACTTCTAGAAAGTCAACACATAACTATCACATATGTATATACTCGTAGTAACCTCAGCCTTTGATTCACGTCACGTAGGTTCGAATCTTGTCCGCGGCATACACCTCCAACTTTTTAGTTATGTGCATTTTAAAAAATTAAATGTCAACAGTTAGGGAAAGACATCATGAGGAAACCTGTATATCTGAGGATTTTTTCAATTTTCTATTTGTGACTAGGTCATGAAAAATGAGGCGCTCAAAAGAGGAAATTTCCACATCTCTATGTTAATTGGGGTCAACAATGAACGGTATTCAAACAAATAATACCTAAATAATGGAATTAAGACAAAATTGTGCATGTGTGCGCTCAGTTTTGTAGCCTATTACTCGGATCACTTTTTGCGGTGATTTTTTAGGTACGTAACCGATCTATAATCTTATCATTGGTTACCAATCGTATCAGCATCCGGTCGAGCCAGCGCAGCACGTCGGGCCCGTCCTCCTGCTCGGCGCGGTACACCACCAGCCGCGCCATCACCACCGCCGCCGCCTCCTGGTCGAAGCCCGCCGAGATGTGCTGCAGGTTCACCGCTGCGTCGCCCCAACTACAACGACATAAGTTATATTAAAGGTCATAGCTCATTAGAGCCACCCAGGACCCGACCCGCACCGCATCGCCTCGAGTGACTAGCATTTTTCGTATGTATTTGTATGGGTTCGCGTTCGTATGCGCTCAATACATCAACTCCGAACCATCACCGGATCGCCTCGCTCACAAGGTGATCACGCGCGGACTGCGACTGGACCACTCGATGATAGCTCGTTGTTGGCAAATGATGCACCAAGCCCAGCAGGCCTAGCGCCACACAATATCTCTTAAAGATAGAATAAGACATACCCGACCGGCGATCAGGCGCCCCTGTACTGTGCAGGCGACGACACAATTATGCCGTGCGTTTAATATAGAGAAAGGTATCTTTACTGTTGTTTCCATAATTTTGAGCTTATGGGTTTTCTCTATATCACGAAACACCTTCGGGAGTGTTACGAACGAAGTTGCCAAGCTATAGTCACATAGATAGCCAAATTGTAGAATATGTTAGAAAAATAGACAGTCCTCACTTCCTGGCTGCGGTGGTGACACGCACGCGCCGCTGTCCGCTGGAGTGCTGGTACTGCGTGATGAGTTGCACGCAGCCGCGCCCACCCTGCGGCATCGGCGCCGCGTGTTGGTTCACCACCTTTATACACAAATTCATCTCAGATCAATTATTATTATTTATGCTTCAATAGTCAGGTTAAGAGCTACCACAGACATACAATTGTAAGATGACTGACTAACTAACAACAGTTCTTTTCATGTAGGATAGTGTGGGTGACAGTTAGTTTCACTCTTGAAAGTTTGCCGCGATTCACAACAATATTATGAAAGTCATACAGGCAACTGTCACCGTACCCATGCCAACTGAAAAACACTTTAACTAATGCTGCAAAACATCCATACTTATCACACATATATTTACTAGTTGTGAGAATCAAACAGCAGTGTATGCAAAAAGCAGGGTCTATGTGCCACGCAGCTAAACATAAGTGTTCATTTAACATCAGCAGGCCTAGCATGAATTAAAAGATAAAACATATCTCACGGTGAGATTTGAAATTTGAAAATGAAATTATCTGTCTACCATCCCATCAAATTGTAAGAGAGAAATATTTTTAAATTTGTCTCTATTGATTGACAATGTGTTTCTCTCGTCTCAAATATACATAGACAACCTGGTTGTATGGGTGGGTTATCAATACATCAATAACAAATTACATAAATTCTCGTATATCATACCTCAAAGAATATAGCCATGGTAGTGCTAGGTGTGAAGGTGCACATCTTCCATTGACAAGTGTTGCCCATGCCGACCTCCTGATCAGACACGCATGGACCCTTCACATTGAGGGACACACAGGAGCCTATTGCACCACTTACTGGAACAATGACATATTAAATCATAATCATATCTTTACTAATATAATAAAGAGAAAAGATTTGACTGTTTGTTTGCATTGGATAGGCTCCGAAGCTACTAAACCAATTTGAAAAATTCTTCCACTGTTGGAAAGCTACACTATCCCCGCATGCTTAAGGACATGCATGCTTATATTTAATCCCCATACTCCCACAGGAACGAGAATTACGCGAATGAAACCGGGAGGATGTCTGTTAGACTTTCAATAAGTTAAGGGGAGTCCTCTATAACTTGGTAGCATCCAGTGATATGATAGATCAAACACGATCATACTTTTTTCATTAACGTTTATACTCCCATTTGCATTCAACTCAAATTGGTTTAAGAGAAAGTATTTTTTAAAAAATAGATTAGAGAAATAGACAATTAGGCAGATTCCATCATTCTCCAATTAAAAAAGCTTGTAGAATAATCATACTATACTATAAAGGATCATAGTAAAGAAACAAGTCTGGAAATTGTAATATTTCACCACGTAGCTGATGGCTTTCTGATTCTCATTTAAGAAAACAGTATGATGGTCTAACTATATATTTAATTCAACCTACATCTAAAAATTAACTACACCTTTAGATAACTTAAATAATTCTGTATATTGGGAATTTGAAAGAGGAAGGATTTCATTTATTTTTGTAGACTATTTTTACTTACTTTTAAGTTCCCGACTGCATTTAACTTCTAAAGTACCGTTAAACGCCATTTTGTAATCTCCTTTTTGATCTTTGGAAAAGACCCTCTGGAACGTTTGCTTGAAAAGTGAGGAATTAAATGAATCTCCCATTACCATGTGACCTCTGAAAAACATGAACAACATTTATTGTTTGCAAGACTTACCATAACTGAAGGACTAGATATGTAAACAACATCCAACCAACAATCTTGTGAAGAATTATTGTCAATTAATAAAATATAAAATTTTGAAAAACTCCCCTATGTGATGAAATTATTAATTACACTCTCAACGAAGTCATCAATATTTTCTTTCAGTGCGCTTTGATTTGAGACCGCACTTGAGTATATTTGCAGACATTTGGTTGTCTTTCGCCACTTTCACCCCCCACAACTTTTTAACGGCTCAACTGATTTTCGTCAAACATGTCTAAGAACACTCGCCCGTAAGTCACCATTAATACAAAAAATACTGAATTGAAATCGCTTCATCCATTCAGGAGATATGGCGCCACAGACATACTGACAGACAGACACGTCAAACTTATAACAACCCTCTTTTTACGTCGGGGTTAAAAAATATGAACCCAGGTATAAAAAAATACCAACCCTGTTGAATTACAGCACTGCTTCATTTCCATTAAACCAGTCTGGTCCAAGGCACAGGAATAAATATCAATAGCGTGACCATTAGTTGCAGCCCTCAGTGATAATGCTTCATAATGCTTTATAGCCTTCTTCATATACTTTGCATTATCCTTATGAATGTCATGATGAGATCGGATTGGCTGCTTCAGTTCATCGTTTACCACTTGACCTGGACCTTGGGAGCAGGGGCCACCGAGGAACAGCATAACTCTTGCTCCAGTGTTAGGGTAAGTGACTTCTAATAAACCTATGGCTAATGATAATGCAACGCCACTACTTCTTAAAGGACGTTTCCCAACACCCAATGGCCAGGGGTCGCGGCCCAGTTCGCTCAGCAGGTCTGTTAGAGCCATGTCACATTGTTTGACTGGTTGCAAGAAACGGTGTGCCGGTGGTTGAGGAGCAGGGGCTCCTTGTCTTTGTTGTGTATTTGGTGCGTTCACACGACCAATCGCTAATTGCTCTTGTATCTGTTTAGCTGTTAAATCTTTAGTGCCCTTGAATACAAAGCACTTGTATATGCCCTCAGTACCTGTAAAAAAGAATAAAAAAGATTGTATTTAAGTTTATCAATGTGTTATTAAACTTTTAATCCCAATGTTATCCCACTGTATACTTTGGTTCATTGCACAATAATTTTGGAAGTTTCTAAATTATGTAGTCTATAATTTTGTTTTTGTTTTTTTTGTTTGAATTTAACACCCACATAGATTGTAATGAAAAGCTACACTATGGTGAATGTGGTGGTAAAACCTTCCCACAATAATAGTGGTACTATGCAGGTGAAAATTGGATGGATTAGTGCTGAATGATGAAATGGAAGCCAAGATTGTTTACTGATTGTATAATAATAAAAAAAACTCCTTAATGATATAATGAGTATTATAGATAGAAGATCCACCATGTCCAAAAAGTGAAAAAGGACACTGATACAGTACACTTGATAATGGTAAGATGAACTACTAGAAAAAGCACAAATAAATGAAACAGGTCTGATTAACCATCACCAGGTTTATTGTTATACTAAAAGACATTACAATTCCTTGATGAACCTAGGAATTGTTGTCTTTTAGTAGGTCAGAGGGGAACAATGCACCAGTGAAGATGTATTTCATGCCACAGGGATAGGGTGGACCTTACTAATGGATCACCTGTATTCCCCTTGGCAGATGTCCACTCTAGAATTACTAAAAGACATTAAATATAAATTAGCATTAAAACATACCTAATTCATGTATTTGTACCATACGGCCAAATGTAATGAGGCCAACGAGTGCATTCTGTGGCATCAAACTAAGCGACGTTTGAAGAGAATCTTTAAGAGCCCCAAGCTCCTCTTCATCTAAACATGTATCTACAACCAATAGAAAGATGGGGGGCATGCTTTGAGCCCTTGTTATGGTATACTCTATTGTAGAGAAGTTTGGAATCAGCTCTGCTGGTTGATGCTGCTCTGATATTGCTGCATATTGAGGCGGAAACTGTAATAAAAACAGAAATTGTTAGTTGTATGTATGTATTTACTTAAAGCTTAATTTTTAATTATTACATTGGATAAAATTCAAATCAAATCTTATATTATATAAACTCTCTCTAAACTCTCCTCTATTGCACCTGCTTTCCGAACCTGTGGTAGAGTCATTAGCCACGATAAACATGTGATTTTTCAAAAATACTCATAAGCCTCATCATTATTAGTTGATATTTTAAAGGCCTACTATGAGACAGGACTCTCTCCTTATAGGGGATACTAAGATATGGGAAACTAAGCCTACTTGAAATAGTTACGAGTTTTAAATTTTGATGTATTTGTATTTAAATTAATTCAAAAATTTATTGATTTGTATTTTTTTTTTGTTTTTGTTGTTTAGCTGTTCTGCAGAGTGGTTTATAATAAAAAAAAACTAAAAATTTCATTCTAATAAGAAAGTTATGTCTAGATTAGTTTAGTTAGACGTCTATGTGGCCATCAATCATGACATGGAATTAAGAAGGAAGAATTGAGTTTTTCTTTCTTGCAAGAAATGCTCAGGCTGCTACTGAATAATTCTGGAGGTATATATTATCATTAACACCCTCAGATCAAATGTAGGGACCTGCCTCGCTAGACGTTACCCTGTTGTAAAAGTACAAGATCAATCCATCTGATGTATTTATAAATCTACTAGCGGATGCCCGCGACTTCGTCCGCGTGAAACTCGATGTAAACTTTCAACTACCGCTACCCTACCCCTACCCTACCCCTACCCCTACCCTACCCTACCTCTACCCTACTCCTACCCTACCCTACCCCAACCCTACCCCTACCCTACCCTAACCCTACCCTACCCCTACCCTACCCCTACCCCGTTTTCTAATTATTATTAATATGAACTTTATACAATAAAAATAAAGCTCAAATTGACTACGTTTTAGTTACAAATCATTTGTATGTATAGTTTTTAATTAACAAATAAAATATAAGGGTTGATCGTAGAGGAGTGAAAATTTAGGGTTGTATGTATTTTTGTATGCTGTGTCATAAAAAAATAAAAACAAAAAATTTTGCCTAAAAAATAAAAAAAAAAATTTAGGGGTGGACTACCCTTAACATTTAGGGGTTTGAAAAATAGATGTTGGCCGATTCTCAGACCTACTAAATATGCACAAAAAATTTCATCAAAATCAGTCGAGCCGTTTCGGAGGAGTTCAATGTCAAACACCGCGACACGAGAATTTTACATATTAGATTATGTGTATAAAATCAATGTTTCACTGTTGTAATCGTTTTCATTGTGTAAAATAAAAAAGGTCAACTACTTCTAGTTTACAAAAATATGAAGTTACATTTCGTTTACAAGTATTTCGAAATCAATTATATCAAATTTGTAATAAAAACATTACCCAAAAAGAATCAATTCTTCTGAGGGTACAATGATCAAGTAATTGAATAATCTTACTAACGAGTCTAAGAGATGTGATTGTTAGCCTGTATAAAAGTAACATGTGTGTGTGTGTATTGTAAATCAAAATGGCTGTGTGCAGTGTAAAGACACAGAATATTTTCAATGTGTGCGTTTACCTCATCGCCCTCAAAATGGTCAGACAATTTTGTTGGTGTATTAGGGTGTGATGTATCTCCATATCTAATTCCTCTATCTCAACACCTAATATCAAAGTCAAGCTCAACCCCAAGCCAGCTGACCGACTTTAGTCTACACTTTAGATCACTACATAATTTAACCTGGAGGATGGCACTGGAGTAGCTCATTAAACCATGCTGTTATTAAAGACACAAAAATCTTTGAAATTCTATACATTTAAGTACTTACCGGATTTCGCTGGAAACAGAAGTTGCAGACCCATAGCTTGGCCCTGTAATCCACTTGGCACATTGGATTTAACACTGCACGACAAGTATTGCGTGTACATAGCACAGGTTCATATTGAATCGGAGGCAAATCCGGCCGCTCCTTCAGGGGTTGGTACAATGACACTAAGGGTACCACAAGTCTTGTAGCTTCGATTCTACTTGAAGGCCACACGTTCCACGTAAAGCGTATACCATCCCTGTCTTCATTTTGTTGGATGAAGTCCTCGTAAGTCGCCATATCACCCCGATCTATGAACGAAACACGAATATCAAATAACGACACTATAACACACGAAAACAGCAACAGATATTAGACTAATACAAACCAAAGATACATGTGCCTACTTTAAGCTAGATAATCTAGCAAAAAATTACTATTTCAATACAAATTCATTCAAACCGAGTGATAACTTGATTTTATTAAAAAATTACCAGACGGACCGACCCGAGCTGATTTGGCAAATGTCAATTAGTCAATACCATAGACAATGGAACTGTCACTTAAGCCACGTCATTTTTGTAAACGCAGTCAATGATTTGAACAAATACGAAATAATTTCATTTGTAAAAAAACAGTAATGGCACAAAATCAGATTTATACTCATGTAATTTTGAAAAATGTATAAATGAATTGCTTTCATGAAAGTTTTGTTTATGGTTAAAATACCATAGTGTCTGGGAGCGTCCTTGTCTATGATTTGTCAACATTACGTTCCTTTTAAAGCATAAAATAAAGAGAAAATAATTATCAAGATGCAACTAACTTAATAAGATAAATTATATTAATTATGAAAATTATATAATTGCTAAAACCATATTTCATACTTGTGTCAATCGTGCTATTTTTCATCCGAACTTTTTATTTTCATAAAAATGAAAAGCTTTTGTTACAAAGTTTTAATGTGTAAACGAAACGTTATTGAATGAAAGAGTTTTTTTTTTAATTTTGATATAGTAAAATATAGTTCAATCGTGCGACATGATTTGTAAAATAATATAAAATAATAATTAAAGTTGAATAACTTTTGAATAAAATAAGTGAATATAAAATTAGCGATAATTATGTCATTGCTTTGTTTCAAGAGCAAGAAGTTTACGCCAAAAAGTGCGACTGCGCACTGGCCAAATTAGTAGGTAGTGTGAAAGAAAATGGCGATCAGCGAAAGGCGTCCGGAGTTAACGTGATGAAAAACATTGTTAAAAGCTCAATTACATAGTGTTATAGTTATTAATTGTGTCAGATGTAGATTAATTAAGTGTTAATGAATAGTGATTGTGTATAAAAATGGCTGCGAATATGTACAGAGTCGGCGGTAAGTAACAATAATTGGTTATTTTTGTTGTAGCTTCGCCGGCTCACCGCCAGCCGACTAGCGGTGCTTTGCTTTGATAGTCGTACCTTCATTAATTGCTCGTATTAATTAGTTCAACTAATGTTTAGTATCGAAAACTTATGAAAATAGCTCTCTTTTACAAACATCTTGCATTGTTCGAGCCAGTTTGATAGTATTTATCGATGACTTATTATTTTACCAAAATTCTTCAAATAGGACATTAGCATTTGCATCTAGGTATCATTGTATCGGCTCGCGTACTGTGTGCGGATGGTTAGACATGAGAATGGAGTCGTTTGCAACTTTTTATTTGGGCAATTTCTCGCTGGTTTGCGACGATTTGTTAGATTTTGTGGCGGGTTTTTAGGTTATAATTGATGTTGTCAAAACATTTTGATTCATATTTTCTGTATAATATTATTATGATTGCTGAAACGGCGGGATATAAAACCGTAGTGAAGGTGTGTGAAGGCAATTAAAGTCGTTTATGGTAATGTGAGATCGTATTATTGTATACGAGGGGTCTTGGTCGTTTGTTCGCATTGGCGCTTCGGTCTAGAGGTGATAGTGCTAGCTAGCGTTGCCGCGGCTGGCGGCCGGGTGGCGCGCTCGGGGGTCGCCGCGCCGAATGTTAATTAGCTCTTCCTTTTAGACCACTACTTCCTATTACAAATGTCGCGACATTGGTGACAAAAACTAAGCAAATTGCACTGTTCTTGTATTTGGTGACTTGATTAATTATGTGTTTTCAATAATAACAAATAAGAAATTAGATATTTATGTTTCAAAAACTTTTAGTGATAGTCCTGGCCCTTAAATTAGGTTAGCTAATATTGGGGGCCAGTGTCTTCCCCTATTATTGGGTTTATAGAAAATTATAGGATAGAAAAATTCAAGTCTATGTAACAATTATAAACGAAAATATAGACAACAAAAACAGAATGAAAGGTCACATACTATTTAAATAATGATCATACGATCAGAAAATAATCTGCTTCAATAAGCAAATATGAATTAGACCTTGTTAGCATTGGATTAACCCACATTAGAACAGTGTGGTGGGCCTAAGCTCCATATTCCCTCTACTGTAAGAAGTGAGGTGTGATTTTGTAATGAGATGATATATTAGAATTATAATGATCAAGTTAAACTTTGTTTACATATACTTAATGTTTAGCTATAAACAATCAGTTTGTTTCTATTCATTATGAATTCTAAAAGCTATACTTAAGCCATACTAAATGTGCATTGTTTACTAACAAACAAATTAAAATTGTGGGTATACATATCTAGTTATGTCACACATAATAATAATTATAATTAACTCATTCTTAAATGAATAAATTTGATTAATAAGCTTGGAACAATTAGATTTATTTAATATATTTTGAATAACATTTTATTAATAAAACAATACCAATGTAATTTAAAATAAATTAGTTCCAGAAATGACATGCATTTTTTACCTTTATTTCTAATTTGTTTGTTGGTAAACAGTGTACATAGAGTATGGCTTTTAGAACTCACAATGAATAGAAACAACGTGATTGTTTATAGCTGAACAAAATATGTATAGTTCATTGATGACACTCCCATGATATGCGGCCGACGGGGGGAAAGACTGTGCGGGTGTGAAATCTTGCGTGCGGGGAAGTGAGGTGCACCAGTTTTGGGTTTTTCATTTCATTGCTACACATCCCCCGCCCCACGAGGACCGTAGGGGAGTGGTATGAACGAAGTTGCCAAGCTATAACCAAGTTGATCATAATCACTCTACTTTATCAGTCCATTACAGAATCAGCTGGCCTATTCACTAACTAGCTGACGCCGCGCGGTTTCACCCGCGTGGTTCCCGTTCCCGTAGGAATACAGGGATAATATATAGCCTATAGCCTTCCTCGATAAATGGGCTATCTAACACTGAAAGAATTTTTCAAATCGGACCAGTAGTTCCAGAGATTAGCGCGTTCAATCAAACAAACAAACAAACAAACTCTTCAGCTTTATTATATTAGTATAGATTTGGTCTTTATTAACAACCTATTAAAATAAACGTCAAAATAACTGAGAAATGTCATATAGCTTAGTATATTTATTGTTGAATTAGTAGTATTCTGTGATCAAGTGATATTACACAATACTCACAATGGGTATATATTGATTAATATTTAATTGTACGCCAGCGGTTATCTTTTAATTTGTGGTGACCTTTGAATACCTGCATAAATAATATACTTGTGTCTGGCAAAGTATTACTTGACCTACATCTATCACCTTGAGGTTTTTTTTTTTACAATAAAAACTTGAATGGTTTAATATTAAGTATAATCACACTGACAGTACAACTATTTAATTGCTTGTATGTATATGACCAAAAAACATTAAATGAAATGTCTTATGTTTGCATCTCTAATATTTTGAGAAAACATGACTAATAATCTTTCTCTATTTTCTCTTTCTCATGTGCTGTGTAGATTAATGTCATAAGTGACAGGAGATATCATATCACTTTCGTTCTTTTATGTAACTTCACTTGTCTAAGTAAACAATGTTTTACCTGATGAAATCTTTTCCAGAAAGTCTGTTTGTAGTGTTAAGATGACCAGACATGTTTAGTCATGTATGTAACATGTTGTGTGTAAACTGAAGGTTTGTTCCAATAAAGTACCTCCCTTCAGTTTTAAACACCAATGGACTGTTTGTTGACTGCATAATTTCTAACTATAAAATGTATATACCCTATACTAAAGTCAGTTGTGAGAAGAGCTGTGATAACCCAGTAGATATGACCTCTGCCTCTGATTCTGGAGCGTGTGGGTTTGAATCCAGTCCAGTGCATACACTTCCAACTTTTTAGTTGTGTGCTAATAAATTATATAATATAACAAATTATATAGCATGTGCGTCTAACGGTGAAGGAAAAACATTGTGAGGAAACCTGCATACCAGAGAATTTTCTTAATTCTGTGTGTGTGTGAAGTCTGCCAATTCGCATTGGGCCAGCGTGGTGGACTATTGGCCTAACCCCTCTCATTCTAAGAGAAGACTCAAACTCAACTATGATATTTTATTGTTTGTTGGCTAACCATGCACTTTGAGAATGGCTTCATCATGAACTCATTCTCAATGTGCACTGTTTACTAACAAACAATAAAAAAATAATTTAATTGACTAATTGCATCTTGCTTTCATTCCCCAAGCTACTTAAGCCACTACCAGGCCAAAATTATTCACAAACTTAAAAGTATTAGATCTTTATTTAAATATATTTGCATTATATTAGATGAATATATTTGCAATCCATGGCTAGCCAAACTTTATGCAGTCAAGGCAGATCGTTAGGCATGTTATAAAAACATTTTGCTGGTAATCCTCCTAATAAATCCTGGTAATGGTGTGATATGCAATTTCCATTTTAACAAAAATAAGGTTTGTTTCATAGACTGTCATCAATTTTCATAAAGAAATTACAACAATGTAATATTACATTGTTGTGAATTTAAGCAATTGGTTGCAATTTTTTATCTGCAAATAGTGAAAATGTGAATAAAGAAATCATGAATAAGAAGCTTGTCTTATCACTTAGCCTGCAAATTAACATTAACAAAATGTACTTTTAACTTTTTAACATCAGACATTTCAATTTCACGCACACTAATTGCCTATGCAAATGAGTTCATTCACCTCTTAGATAATACAGAGTCAACTTTTACTTTGTACAAGTATTGTTACAAGTCGTCTTCAAAAATTTATTACACAAGTACTATACAATTAATCTGTTGTGAAAATAAAATATGTTGAATTTTCTGTTACATTACTGCATTGGTTAACATATTGGTACCTGTTCACATTGGCGAATGAAGTTCCCTATTTTTAATGGTTTGCTTACAAATCTTTACTAATATGTTTGTTTGATTGAACAAATTTAATCGCTGAAACTACTGATAGATGACCTGTTTATCGAGGAAGGCTTTAGGCTAAATATTATCCCCGTATTCCTACGGGTACGGTAACCACGCGGGTAAAACCGTGCGGCATCAGCTAGTACATTCTAAGAGGTCAATAAAGTATTCATCATATCAGCCTATTTAAATAGTCCACAGGGCCAGGCATCAGTCCTTATAGGATATGGACAATAGAGGTGCTTAAACGCACCACACTGTTCCAATGCAGGTTGGCAGGCAATAAAGTATTATATAACATAGATTACATAAAAGAATTAAAAAATATCATGTTCAAATAATATGTATAATACATGCAATTTAATGTAGAAGTGACTCATTTAGTTTGTATATAAAATTATCTCTAGCCTGTACTTGATAACATCTTATCATTACAAGATAAACATCACAGGTCCTTTAATAGACAAATTTCATCTATATTTATATATTAACTGGCTGCTTCATTCCCCTGTAATCCTGTTTTTCAATTATGCAAACCAACCATCAAACCATTACACTCTTTTTTAATTTGATTTATCATCTGTCCATCAAAAGTCCTATTAAAATCAGTTCAGTTAGAGACCTAATGCCTGTCTCACACCGTAACCAATAAAACCGTCAGTCTCTAAAAAAAGTTTTAACTAGCTTATTACAGCACTATAAGCGGACTCCCGCGACTTCGTCCGCGTGAAAGTCGATGGAAACTTTCAACTACCCCTACCCTACTCTACCTTACCCTACCTCCACCTATACCCTACTCAACATTTCCCTTCACTGCTCTGCTCCTATAATTGAGTGACAACTATAATTTTCTAAGCGCCTCATACTAGAATGACTGAAGATATGGATTTGATTGTTATAATCACATTTCGACCACAATAACCATCGACAATAGTCATTTAATGTAAACAAATCTCCGCCGATCTGTAATTAGCCGCTAAAAGTTAAACGTACGCAGTATTTGTAAACACAAGAGGCGCCCTAAAAAACCGACGGATACGCAGCCCCTAAAATAAACTGTGCACTCATTGGTGGCACTTATCAATTCGCTTACGCTTTTGCGGCGCTAAACAAAAACGTATGGCGTGTGCTCCGAAGTTTACTTACGTCATGGCATAGGGTTCGTAGTCGTAGGGTTCCTAATCCTAAGGTTAAGGGTGATGTCAGATCGCCACTAAGTGATAGGGTGAGTTCGCATTTTGCTTCTGTAAAATTAATTCCCATTTAATTTTGCTATTGGTAAATCCGAGGCGTTTCTTCTGTTTTACGTTTCAGACATACAGTAGCATATAAAAGACTGTTTTAGGTAGTAACTAGACCAATAGGAGATGCCATATTTGGCTGGTTTGTAATTAATACATACGTCATGGCATAGGGTGAGTTCGAATTTTGCTTCTCTAAAATTAATTCCTATTTCTTTGTCTCTACTTGCTATAGGTAAATCCGAAGTGTTTCTTCTGTTTTACGTTTCAGACATAGAGTAGCGTGTGAAGGACTGTCTTAGGTAGTAACTAGACCAATAGGAGATGCCATATTTGGCTGGTTTGTGATTATTACATATGTCATGGCATAGGCTTCGTAGTCCTTCGGGTTCCTAATGCTAAGCTTAAGTAAGGATGACGTCAGATCGCCACTAAGTGATAGCGTGAATTTGAATTTCTTAGCCCTCATTCGTTTTTTTTCTTAACGGCCGTTAAAAAAGCAAATATTTTTACAGGAAAAAATTTACGTTTAAAAATACGAAAATTCTATCCAAATCGTATTATTGTTATTTGAGAAAATTGTAGACGTGACATACGTGTCGAAGACAGATCATCATTTTTTAAATTTTCCAACGACTACGTAACACTAAATGTTATTGCACACATATCGGATCGGAAAGGGTAATGCATACTTCAACGCACACTAATCGGATAATCGTAATCGCCTCACTTCGGGACAAGCTTACCTTACGCTCTGCTGTGTGTCAGAAATGTAAAACACGCGCCGCCACGTCAGCCCACTCAAGATCACAGTGTTACAGTAGTTATAGCAAAGGAGAAGTACAGGAAAAGTTTCCAACTTGCCTCAATACCTGCCCAAAAATATCCACCTGCTTTCTGACCATACGCATAGACGTAAACGCGGCGTCGCCTAGCCTTATGTCAGCCACTGACCATCCAATAAGTTCATGAGTTTGCAGCGCAAACGTATGTATGTATGTACGTATGTATGACATCTTGATTGTTGCACTTGTCATTTTACTGACTAGAATTAATAATCGACTGACAAAAGTCTAACACTTTTGTCAGTATAATAAATAGTTGTGACGTAAGGTCATATGTCCCGATTTATTATAGTAGTCTCTTGATAAGCGGCGACCGTGTGCGAGATTGTTCTAATCTCGTGTTAGGTACTAGATTGTCCTTAATACGATGTACAATAGAGACGTGTACAGGTCAGTGTATCGAGAAGTTACTGGATAAAGGGAATACCACATACCAAGTACTTACTATCTTAAGTTATTTCTTACTTCGCGACTTCGTCCGCGTGAAACCCTACCCTACACTACTCTCACCTCATAATCATTCAACTCTACCTCTAACCTAACCGTACCCTACCCCAACCCTAGCCCTCCCCTATCCCTACCCTAAGTATCTATACTTCATAGATACTTAGGGTAGGGAACGGAGGGAAGAACACAAAAAATAGCCTTATCGATTAGTAGCAATCTTTACCAGGCAACCTTAGGCTTACGAAAATTCTTACTCTTTATATTTAAGTAATTCTTAAATCACTTTTTATTGTATTTTTTGGTTTATTTCATTTTATAGAATGAAAAATAACCGAGATAGAGACGTTTAAAGCTTAACTTCTACTGCGAGAGTCATGTAACCGGGACCCTTTAACCCTTTAAAACGTTCACAAGGCAAGAAACTTACTTTAAATTAAAGGAATTCTTATCCTAATTAATATTGTAAATACGAAAGTGGGTTTGTTTGTTTGTTACGCTTTCACATTTACATGGTAGCATTAAATCAAACACCCCCTCAAAATTACCCGCACGTTCTCGGTCTATTGCACAGTAAAGTCAAAATTGACCGTTGGGTGTACAGTACATTTCTACCTCAATTCAACGTGTAACAATAACAAACAACGTCCAACGTGGCAGATGTCCGTAGACTAAGCTCAATTCTGTCACTTAGGCACCTATGACCCTATTGTGTCGTAAACGCTTCTTAATAATAGCATACAGCTGCCTAATCGGGTGACATTGGAATGAGAGGCGGAGTTGCCAGTTTTTTGTGATATGTCGGTCGTGTAAACAAAGAGCTAACCGTATCTATTTGTCGATAAGTTTAAACCACTATTTGTGTGTGATATTTATGATTTTTTGCAAGACTATAATATTGTATCTGTTTTAAAATTGATTCCTGAAACTCATCGATCTGCTAAAATCCATACAAATCTGTTCTGCTTTCATTATGTAAACAAACGTTCACAATGCTATAAAACGTTTTTAATTGTTAGACGACCTACACTTTATGCATGGTGTGGCTACCTTTAAGTAAAGTTATATGTGTTTCAATACTCTAGTTTTTTAATTCTGCATACATATAATTTTGTTGGTGGTCGAAATAATAAATAAATAAATCAAACGAAAAGTTGTGTGTTAATCCATTCCAAATTTCATACATTCAGTGGTTTTCGGGTGACAGAAACAAATGTCCATACATTCATTCATACAGACTTTCGTGTTTGCGTTTATTATTAAATAGATGGGCAGTGGCTTGTATTTCATAGATGCAACAACGTACTTTCAACCTTGAGGATTCTTTACAAACCTATATTGAAGGCAGCTTTGCCAGACGACCAGATTTTGGCGGGAAGTGAAATGTCCCGCGCAGGACAGGCTCCATCCCGCTTTTCGGAAATAACTCAACCGTGCGTGCAGTGTACTGAGGAAGCGCGAGCGATTGTTGGCACATTCACTTCTCGGACTATTGTTGTTGATTTCTGTTTTTTTTTTTTATTAAAAAGACGAATAAGACTCTTCAACTACTAAAACTGATTTAAAATAACATATTTTTATTAAAATACATATTCTGTGGATATTGTTCCTATGTATTATCACGTAAACGTAATTTGAACGTAAAATAAAAGATAAATATTCAATTCTATATTCTTTCGACGAAAAATTGCCCGTTTTTCACGTTTTCTTAAGTTTCTAAAGCCCGACTTGGCAAAAAAAAATCTACTATGTTTTACAATTTGTACGTAATGCCTTACGTAAATGCCTACCCTAGTTTTATACCTTATGCACGCCACTGGATATCCCACTGAACCAAAGCAGTGGCCGGTTTTAGCCAGTATCGCATAGTTGTGTTCTAGATGTGCTCTATAATACCTACTTATTAATATTTCTAATCGTATGAGATACGACTAAAACGTGGCAGTAATATACTAGTTATAGCTAATACAAAAGATACCAACATCCGATAATGTTATCGCAAAAGATTTGTATTTTATGATGAAATAATTAAATAATATAAGATCGAACCTAATCACTGTTTGTTGCTCGATATTTTAAAATATAAATTACTAGTAGACGTCCTGCGGTTGCACCCGCGTAGTTCCCTTTCCCCGTGATAAATTCATATTATAGCTGAATACTATATATATACATATACGCTGATAATAATAGAGCTTTCCGTTGGTGGCAGCTTTTAAAAATGGGTTTAGTGGTTTATCGTTTGCGAGTATATCTTTGATTAGTTTCTCCACCTCTGTCTGAGATGCGCACCACGACATTCTCGAGACGAGACAAAGATATGTCGGCCAATAACACAATATCGCTCTCTTTTTCGTTGCGATGGGAAGAAAGAAAGAGCGCTATTTCAACTCTGCCGCGATTGGTGGACAATATATTTTTTTCTCTTTACGACATATGTCGTGCTTGGCCTATTGGAATAGATTCCAACAATGGTCACGGGAGTCAGAAGCAGGACTGATTTATCTTAGCTTACAGACCCTAGACCCAGTGTCCCTCTAAACCGAGGTTCGAGTCTCACAGGCCCCCATTAGAGAGACGTATCGTAAGGTCACCCATACTATTTTAGCATGTAAATACTCGGTGCAAGCCGTAGCCTAAGAATTTAAAATAAAAAAAATAAAACTATGTAAATTAATGATATATACCAAAAACAAACCGTAGTGGATATCGCAACCGCAGCTATATTCTGAAATAAAATTAAATAAATCTCTGAGTAGGTTCTTATAGTAATTTTTATTTCCTACAATAGTATATTGCAGATAGCTTTTTAATAGTTTTTTTAATCCTATTACGTAGCTACTGGTGTATTGTTTGTGTTCTGTGGTTTTCATACACACGGCACCGATAACGATGCGTTGTTTATTGTTTCTATTAATTAGCTTTAACTGTGAAAACGAGCGAACTGTGTACATTTGTTGAACAACATGTTGCACGCTAGCGGTTATCTCCTGGACTATATTTTATTATTATCATCCTATTTCAATGCCCCACTACCAGGTACCAGATTTGGAGATTAAGTTCACCACATTGGTTTTGGATTGGGGTGATAGTGTTTTACTATGAACGTTAATGATAATAACTGATAACGACAACAACGTGCTCAGCGAGGCACGGGCTGTAACCACCAACTTCCCAACTCCGAAAATTACCAGAGAGATAACTCCGAGTACCAGCCTGGAGTTAGTTAGTAATTTCTTGAAAGATTGAAAAACTCGATTTTTTTATAATTCAACTTAGGGATCGATGGGACCTTGATCCGAAGCCGCATGGACCAACTCTACATTTTAGCTATTTAAGTAACCAGCTGCGTGTTTGTAATGCTTGCATTCAGAGTGATCTGTAGTTTAGCCCTCAGAACAGTTTGTAGGTATGCGATGGCGAGACCTTTATTTTGGTTTTTATTATTAGATCATCATTAAAGCGTGTTTTATTGTCATTATGGCGATAAAATTGATGTCTAGAGAGAAAGGAGAGATAGAACTCTCCTACGCATTTGAGAAACTCTTTTGTAACATAGTCTTTTGCTATAATATTTAAAGAAAGTTGACTAAACTCTGTGTTATAGAATAGGAGACGGACAGGATTGACAGGACGCGACAAAAAATAGCATACAATCTTTAATACACATATTAAAACAAATAATTATAAAGAAGTAAAGGTTGTAGGGGGTATTGTAGGTATATCTCTGAATAAATATGCTGAACCGATTTTGAAAATCATTAAGTATTTGCCACGTTATTTGTGCGCCCATATGTAGAATGGGAACTAGGCGGGTGAAACCATGGGCCGTCGGCGTATAAAAATATTTTGAAACGAGTCTAAAATTTCGCCAAAGAAAGCTTCTGGAATTCTAGAATCTTATCTGTAGACATTCCAAATTAATAAAATTAACATATAATATTGCCTTTAACGCTAATTAATGACGAATAAAAACCTGCCAGAGATAAACTTTAATAAACGTAGGTAGTTATGTTAGGAAGGAGAATTACATATGTATATAAAATTTCTTTTTAAAGAATATATTTGCCATATCTTTTAAATATGGCCAATATTATCTATTAATAAAATCATTTTAACAAAAAAATTTAACCGACTTCAAAATCACAAAAATAAACCAAAAAGCGAAAAATAACATCGTATTTGCCTTCTGATCACTTTGAAGACGGTGCTAAGCCAAGTGTCGTGTTAATTAAAGCCGTTTCTGAAAGAACCACGTGTGTGAAATAATAATGATAATAAGCCTTAATAGCTCAACGGTAAGAGCGGTTGGACTCCGAGGGGTGGTGGTTCGATCCCCGCCCCGTTGCCCCGTCTATTGTCGTACCCACTCCTAGCACAGTCTTATATATTCAGTCAAAAAAAATAAAAAATGATGGACCTCGATACAACAAATGCCAAACATCTTCGTCATAGCGTGCCATGCCATTATAACAGGTGGGCCAACTATTCTGCAAAAAATTAGCGTTAAAAGGATATAGGCCTTTATAAGGCGATAACTATATTGGAACACCTATCACGAAACAGAAGCAAATTAGTTATTTTATGCCACTGTCATGTAATGAGGGTCATTGTACAGCACGAGTGCTACAATAGCTAATTACGTGCAGTGGCATACAACACTTAAAAAAAATTTAACTAAACTTGGTAAATATTATACCTATATATAATTGGCGTAAGGCATGACCTCCTCGATTTTGTCTCTTGTAAGGATTTTTGTATCCAATGCCATGGGACTATTCAAAATTTCAAAAAAAAAATCCATGGTAGCAATTCTCACCCGTGTAGTAATGGACATTATCAATGGATCTGTAGGAATAAATAGCAGTGTGATATGGTTTGAGGATTTATATTAAGTAGATTACGAAATATATAAGCTGAACAGAAGAGCCGTGATAGCACAGTGGATATGACCTCTGCCTCCGATTCCGGAGGGTGTAGGTTTCGGGGCGGTGCACCTCCAACTTTTTAGTTATGCGCATTTTAAGAAATTAAATATCACGTGTTTCTAATGGTGAAGGAAAAAACATCTTGAGGAAGCCTGCATACCTCAGAATTTTCTTAATTCTCTAAGATGTATGAAGTCTGTCAATCCGCATTGGGCCAGTGTGGCCTGTATGTGCGTAGCGTGGACTTAGGCCTGAGCTGCTGAGCACGAGTCTCCTCTCAGGGGTTACCTGAGAGGAGACTCGTGCGCCGAATATGGGTTGATAATGACGATGATAAATGATTAGATTACGAAATGGGAGTAGAAAAAATATATTGTTATGTTGAGTTTTTGAACACTCGTAACAATGATCCGTTAAACGCTATGAACCCGCAATTACCAGCGTCCACGGTGAAAGTTGCATACCTAAGTGCGTTTCCGAACAATAAACTGGTCCTGACAAGCTAAACTCGACCGACCAGTTGCCGTAAATTATTATTTTACTAACAATTTTCCGACGCGCACCGCCCGTGTCGCGACGTGTGTTAAGACGTTACCGTAACTTGATGGTTTAAAGCGAGTTTTTAACAAGCAGCGTACTCTTAAAGGCTTACACCATCCACTGACGATCAAGTCAAAAAATATCGATATATGGTTATTATTGGTGTGGTAATCCCTACGCGTACCAGGCACGGTGCCGACTTAGTGTTCATTTACACGAGCAGCAAATGTTAACGACGACTGTAGTCTCGGCGGCAGTCGACGGCAGTCGCTGACTGCAGTCGTCGGTTGCAGTTGCTGCTCGTGTAAATGAACCCTCAATCGTCAGTGGCTGGACTTACTGTACTTTCTACATCTACATCTGCGGGTTTCTATACTATTTGGAACATAATTCTGCAGTTTATAGTAGAGTGAACTGGCAGGAATTGTCACGTAACGAAAAAGTGTTGAACAAAGTATAGGGTATCAGAGAATATATGACGTTGATTTACACACTGCAAAGTTAGTTCGTTCTCTCGTTCGTTCATCTGTTAATATGGTTCCTGAAGGGTTCAGCACATTTTTTTGGGTTTGGGTGACATTGCTGCTTGGATTGGATTCCTTGGTTTTTCTAAGTACTTAAATCAAATAATCATTAACTTTCCAGAAAATCGAATTTTTAATCACGTTTTATGTTAAGGTACTAGGTAACGTTATTGTTAGAGAAATAATTTAAAAATCCTCGTTAAATGATGCTTTCACCTTATTAAAAATTTAATTGACCACTACGTAGCTAACCAACGTAGTGTTAATATTAAAAAACAAACAAACTGTACTAGTTATGTAGGAAATAATCTATCAATATAAAATTGTTTTTATACCTCCCAACTCTAGCGCAGGTGTTAAATAATGCACATAATAAACAAAGTTATTTCGTAGTCCAGACTGACGGATTTGAAGATACTTGGCTATTTGTGAACTAAATCAGTAAGTTGAAGCGATTCGTCAACGTCGCGAGGCGTCGTTCTTGAAACACCAAAGACCGAGGAAGTTAGACAAGTTGAGATGGTAGAGCGGCTATTGTTTACCGATCAATTTTATTGAAATAATTGTGTGATTGGTGCATGTTTGATTCCAATTTGATAGATGTTTGAGGTTTAGTGTCAATAATGTAGCATTTTTGTCATGAATATATGTATTTATTACAAAGTGCGGTGTATAAGAAGGCGAACTTCTATCGGAGTCAGCTGGTTTAACTCTACATTTTTAGATGCAAAGAAAAAGACTGTTCGAATTCATCAAATAAATAGCTAATTATCCGTCAAAATATACTTCTAGCTATTTATTTGATTAGTAGTCGGTCAGCGGTTTCGAAATTGAAAGGCGTTAAAAAGTTAAGTCAAATCTATGGGTTTCTTTTGGATATCTAAGAAAGAAACATATTGATTTTAATTAATATCGAAACATTCAATTAATTAACCTGCCTTTTAAAGGCAAGTTAATTTTAGTAGAATTGAGATAATAGTAGTTAAATCGATTTATAAACATAACATAGATGTATGCTTTTGGCCTATCTAACACCTAATAACGTTTGATATATCTCTGCGCGCTACCTAAAATCAAGTAGGTCAATGATCTGAAAATGTGCAAGTATCCAGTTTTTTATTTATTTATTCAACAAACACTTGGCGACGAGTGTGTACAAAGCATCTTATATACTGCTTAGTTCACGATAAATAAAAATATATCTTGCTTTGATTTGTCACTCTGTTTCAATTTCATATTCATTTTTTTAGTTAGTTTACACTCTTGAAACGTAAAGTTTGGTTCTATTTATACTACCGGTTCGGAAGGCAAATTCTACAAGGAAGAGACGGCACAACATTCATTAATAATATACTTTTAGCAGACTCAGAAGCGGATTACAAAAATAAGAAAACCAATGTCGAACAACTGTTACGATTCACAACATTTGTCAGGTCAACTTAATCAACTAATCAAACTGTAACCAAAATAAGACTCTAGAATGGCAGAGTATGACCTTGAGTGAAGTCATGCACTTGTGAACGTTGTGTGTAGGGTTAAAGACGTCTTTGGTAGTTAACCAACACTCTCCTTTTCCACCTAAGTCACTCTCCCCGCCTATAAGTAACCCATAAAGAATTACACAACAAGTAATTAAAAAGATTGAAAAGTAATGTGGACGGCTCGAACGCCACGAGCACACTGAAGTCGACCGGACTACGAGCGCCTTAAACCGCAAGTCGTTCCCGCCAACTGATCGCTACCCCTCTCTAAATCCTTACTCTACGAAACAAGTCGCGCCACCTAGCGACATATCCGTCCCAGACTACTATTTCCAACAAGGTCTGTTGGAAATAGTGTTTGATTATTATAATTCAAATTTGCTCTAGTAGGATACCTACACTTTATGGTTTGGCAGAGAGAACAACGAGAATGGTGTAGGTGACTATATGGACGCCTCGTCTAAACTCGTGACCAGAGTTTCGGGATTTACTCAAAGATTTTCTTTTTGCGAAGATCTGGGTATCATAATAGATTGAAAGTATCTAAAACGATTACTTAGATAAACAAATCAGATAGATTGTTGCATAAATAATCAAGTATGTTGCGTGTTGTGTTGCAAAATAACTCATAAAACCCAGACTGCATAATTGCACATCCCGACGGGATAATTTAATGACTTTTGCGCAAAGGGAGCTTTAAAAATTATGACATATGAGGAGGACTATGCAGGGTTTTATGAGTACGTTTTAACTGGTTCAAGATTTCAAGTGCAGGATACGATATACGCTCAGTTGTAGTGGTTGTAGTAACCATAAAGTGATGCTTTTACTCGATTGTGTGACTTCTATTGTAGACTCTATGCGTATATACTTTTTTTTAGCGAATGTCTGCGACTTATTTTGCGTGAAACATCTGTAAACCAGTTATAGTTATAGTTTATGGATGCTTCGCAGCAGTAGAATAAAGCTTTTTTTTCTTTTCTTTATAAGTTGACATTGCGTCGTTCCGATCGGAAGGGTACATCGGTCGATCGGCCACGGCCGAAGCCTCTCACCAGTCAGACTGGGACCATATATTACACGATTTCTTCAAAATTGATATGACCAATGTGCACTTTCCGTTTCTACTATTATATATTAAAAAATATTGTCTTATTTTCTTAAACTAACGTAAAGGTAACACGGTGTTCGAAACAGATTGTTATATTACAATGCGAAACAATATCATGCACGTCCGATGTGAGGTAAATCCAATCATTCCCATTCCCAGCCTCTTATGATGACGTGGCGCGCGCTAAATTTACTACACACTTACTTATTGACACGTTCCAAAAATATACCGAAGTCTTGGCAAAACTGAACGGGCGTTAACACCGCTATCAGCCGCATAATGCCTGCCGACATGCTCGTGTTAGTACGTGGATGCGTATAGTGGCAACCAGTGTGTGCGGAATAGGCCGTCTAGCGTCGCGTATATGGTGACGTGTATTGTAGTTTGAGAGCCCATGTCCTAAATGTGGATTTACTTGAGCATTGGAATCTTATTTTGAATTAGACTAGATAGATTAGATGATAGGAAGAATAAATAAATGGTTTTGTTATTTTAAGACTTTTAGCCGTCTAGCTGCTAGCGTCGCGTATATGGTGACGTTCATTGTAGTTGGGGAGCCCATGTCCTAAATGTGGATTTTGGAATATTATCTTGAATTTCATTGGAATATTATCTTGAATTAGACATGGTATATTAGAGAATGAGAAGAATAAACAAATTCACTTTATTTTTAGACTTGCGGAAATTAGCACATTTTAGCCGTCTAGCTGCTAGCGTTGCGTATATGGTGACGTGTATTGTAGGTGGAGAGCCCTTGTCCTAAATGTGGATTTACTTGAGCATTGTTATTTTTAATTTGGATTTGACTTGATAGATTAGATGATAAGAAGAATAAATAAATCGTTTTTATACTCTTCTAAAATCTAGATATTTTTAAAAACTTGCGGAAATCTGCAGATTTTATATTTAGTTATTCCTTTACAAAAAAAATGACCGCGCTCGTGATTCGATAACAGATAGCAGACGGTTTTATTTTGCAACTTTGTAACTCTCCCAACCCCCCTCCTACCTGACTGATTGAGTATTACTTGTTTTTTTGTGTTGACTTAAACGTACTCACTAATCAATATAAAGGGAGTGGAGATGTACTCCACACCATACCATGCAGTGCGATGCGATTCTCCCTTCATCTGTCGCGCTTAAGTATATCCAAAAATCCTCTCTTCGGCTCCGCTGTGTCCCCTGTGTAGGTATATACGTCGAAATATTGTATGAGTATGCTTAACATTACTAGCCTATTTGTATAACTACAGTGCCAGGCCTTCTTAGAAGTAGGGATTTAATGTTTAGAGGCACCACGCTTCTCCAATTCGTGTGTGTTCGCTTTGGTATGATCGCTATTAGGTGACATTGCCCGGAATCAACTTAGACGGCTTAACGTACTATCCGAGGCACGGCATTGTAACACCACCAACATTCCTTGTCCTAACTACGGGTTACTAATGTATATTATTAAGAAATATTAGAATGTTGACTCGAACCCAGGAATCCAAGCTACAACACTTCCGGGACCATTTGATTCAAAGTAAATCTCGGAATGGAACACGCTTTACCGTCCGTTCCAGTCAGTATCAGTAACCTCGTTTTTGACGACCTCCGTGGCGCAGTGGTATGCGCGGTGGATTTACAAGATGGTCCTGGGTTCGATATCCGGCTAGACTTGACTAGACTTGAAATTGAGGTTTTCTTAATTGGTTTAGGTCTGGCTTAGTCCGCTTCCATCTTAGATTGCATTATCACTTACAATCAGTGATCATGGCCTAAACTTGTAAAGAAAAAAAAAAATCGGACAGTGATCGTTAAATAGTCGAAACATTAACCCTAACCCGGCCTGCCTGCATTGGAGCAACGAGGTGGGTCTAAACTCCATAATATCTCTCTTCTATGAAAAGGGAGACCAAGCCTGGGCAGTAAGACTACTTTTTTTCTCTACCACTAGAAAGCCACGTTATCTGTGAGTGTTCATATACTATATTTTATCCCCGTATTCTCACGGGACGGGTGAAACTGCGGTGCGTCGGCTAGCTACGAATAAATTAGTAGTCTGGGGTCAGAGTTTTCCACGTGGACGAAGTCTCCGACATTCGTTAGTTGGACATGAAAATGTAAACGTAACCCAGTTATAAGTTAATAACCCATCTCGCGTATTTAAATAAGAAGCGATCCACAACAAAAGTCCATGGTACGCGACCACGAGCGGGAGTCATTGTGCGCCGGCCGCGTGTCCCATTGTACGGGTAACGGTGATCGCCGCCATTTTATTTGTTAATTCATGTGATGTCGTTACTTCCTGAGCGGAGACATCCGTGGTGATGATTTTGTTCTGACTTGATATCTATATCTTCTATATATATAAAAATGAATTGCTGTTCGTTAGTCTCGCTAAAACTCGAGAACGGCTTAACGGATTTATCTTATCTTGGTCTTGAAATGTTCGTGGAGGTATAGTGAAGATTTAAAAGGTGAGAAAAAATCAAATAATTTCCGGGAAAACCCTAAAAACTGCCCTTTTCTATTTCCCATACAAACGTTTAAGAGTCAAGCGGTAGGGGTAGGGTAGGGGTACGGGTAGGGTAGCGGTAGGGTAGGGGTAGAGGTATAGAAGGGTAGAGTAGGGATAGAGAATAAGTGCACTTATGTCAAAACGAAGCTTGACCGGGTCCGCTAGTATGTATATAAAAGAAAGTCGTGTTAGTTACTCCACTTATAACTCAAGAACGGCTGAACCGATTTAGCTGAAAATTGGCAGGGAGGTAGTTTAGAGCCAGGAGAAGGACATAGGATACTTTTTACTAATTACTTTTATTCTTTTTTTTACGGGTAGGGTAGGGTAGAGGTAGTTGAAAGTTTACATCCAGTTTCACGCGGACGAAGTCTCGGGCGTCCGCTAGTTTGAAATGTTTACAATTTTTATTTCGTTTGTTCATTCGTTATCAACTCATATTCGGCTCACTGTTGTGCTAAAGTCTCTCTCAGTTTGAGAGGGGTTAGGTCAAGTCTCAGACCAATTATAGAAGGACCAGTATTGCACCCATATTCACGAACAAAATTGTCTGTCATTTTCCGAACAAAACGAGCTTGGATTTGGTGCATATCTTATACTAAACTAGAAGTTCTTGTCCGTTTTTTACACCATTCAACTACATAAAAATGTTTTTTTACGCAGCTCTTTAACCGACGAATTCAATTACAACTATGAAACATCGATTCTCTGTAGACAGTTTTTATAATAGCGTTAGATCGTTGTATCATATACTTTAGCAGAAAAGTAACGTCTAGCGAGGCAGGTCCTATACAATAATTGGTCTGAGGGTCAAGTACACCACGCCGGCCTAATGCGGATTGGCAGACTTTACACAAGCAGAGAATTAAGAAAATTCTCTGGTATGCAGGTTTCCCCACGATGTTATCCTTCACCGTTTGAGACACGTGTTGTTTAATTTCTTAAAATGCACATAACTGAAAAGTTGGAGGTGATTGCCCCGGACCCGATTCGAAACCACACCCTCCGGAATCGGAGGTCATATCCACTGGGCTATCACGACTCTTTTGTACAAGAAATAAATGGTCTATGAAGATTATTAAACAGTACTTTAGAAAAACGAACATTTTCTTTGGAAAAATGCAACCATTCCATCAGTATTTTCTTATTATGACGTTGTCACGTTCAACTATGGTCAGTAAACGAAATTACATACAATCAATTTTTTTTCAAGTATTCGGTACTTCTTTTATGTTGTTTTTTTAATTCCTACTCACTCGCAGTTAGTTAGTCTAGCTATTCACAATAATTAGCTTGATAGTACGTAATCAATTGTTTAATTGTAAATTTTAAAAATTTCTCCCTGAAAATTGTCCGACAAGGTTATGCTTCACTCGATTTAAAATACTTTTTTTATCTATTCTGCAAAAACCGGGTCTATTATTTTTGTATAAACACAAAATATTATAAAATCAACTTTAAAACAAAAAATATTATAGTCCGGTCAATTTAGACATTCGAAGTTACCTAAATTCCCACCAAGCTGAATATCGGTAAGATTGTTTAAAATATCATTAAAAATAAAATTTGAAAGTTCCCCAACTTTCCCATGTAAGGAAAAAAAATTATTCAAGGTCAAAGGTCAAAAAATTAGTTTTTCGCGATTTTCAGCAAAATGACAAGTTTTATCAAAAATACCTCAAACAAAAATTCTAGATCATAAAATTATCTACAAAGAATTATTAATTTTTTTTTCTACGAGCAACCGTTTTTGAGATATAACGATTCAAAAGTTGTAATCGTCATAATATTACCTTTATTACATGTAAGCAGTATCTGTGATGAGCAGGATTTAGTAACAGTTTTGTAAACTATTTATATAAATGTTATAAAATATGTGACTGAAAAGATAGAACAGGCGATGCCATTTGTTGAGGATGCTGTTATTTATTGCGGTGATAACGTTGCGTAGACATGAATGTCCAATATACACTCGGAGATTGGAACTGAAAGTTATTTACGAGCCGCGAGTATCTCGATGACGATAACTTCAACTAAGATCACTACGGTATTGTCGCTCTACAGCTCGTGCGTATCAACTTGACTCGAATGGTGTTTTTATGGTTGTGTTTTTTAGCCATGTGTCAAGTTGATGCGCATGAGTTTGATGCTAAATATTGATACACCGTTTTATATTAAGACCAACGGACTCGCGCGTGAAATTCAGTTTTTCATCAATGAAACACTAATCATTTATTTTTCGGGATTCAAAATTAGCCTGTTTTCTTGTCAAAAAAAAATTTAAACATATAAAAATATTTATAAGTCATCATCATCACCATAAACAGTCGATGGACGTCCACTGCTGGCCGAGACCTCTTGCATAGACTTCTAAACACCACGGTCTCGAACCGCCAGCATCCAGCGGCTCAAACCAAGTGGGGGTCGACCAACACTACGCTTTCCGGTGCGGAGACGCCATTTCGATATCTTGGGACCCCAACGTCCATCGACTCTTCGGACTATATGCCCTGCCCATTACCACTTCAACTTAGCGAATCGCTGAGATCTGTCAGTGACTTTGGTTCTACGGATCTATCTATAAGTACATAACAATAATACGCATATTAAAATTATATAACACGAAAATGTTCTAATAATACGAGAAAACATTACAATCTTAATCTAAACCTAAAAAGTAAATCAGGTTACAATTTTCCTTCCTGCTTGTGTATTTTGTGTCGCTTAAAACAGGATTGTTTTCCTCCTTTTAAGGCAGATGTTGTCAACTGTTGGTCGTAATTTAACATTACTTATTTTTTAGTTTTTTTTCTTATCTTGAGTCTATAGCGTCTCACAGTCGAAGTGTTGGTTTATTTAACAATACCTATCTAAAAACACTTGGGTAATTAAGACGAATCTAACGATAGCTTAATTACGTAAATCCGTTCAACGGTTTGGAAGATATGAGGTAATAAAGAATATTACATACATACAAGATACGCGCGAAAAACATAACCCTTCTTGCAGTCGGGTAAAAAGTCCCTAACGCCAGCTACACCATTGAACCGTCAATTCTGCAGCGCAGTGGGCAGTGAATAAGATTTCGATTTGATTTGAACCACATTCAGCACGCTGCAAATAGTATACTTGAACGTGTGTAGCTGGCGTAATACGTTCGCACCACACCGCCGTATCTTGCGTCGTAACTGATCCTCACTTCAAGATCTCGTTCCCATGCGTTTCGCTTTCGTTCCGTCGCTCGTCGTCGCGTAGCGGAACCGGTTGGCGCTCAGCCTAATAAAGCCGAGTAGTTGTAGTGCCTACTCGATATTGATAGGCTTTTAAGAGGTTTACTCTAAACTCATCGTGCTGATCGTGTCAAATACTTACTGTTTGGATAGGAGTCTGAGATATGTTTACTATAATCTTTGCTTTACTATGACGGAACAGTAAATTATGCATTTTAGAGTAAGTCTGCTAGTAACGGTTTGTTTGGCTACTTTATTATTATTTTTAGTGTATGGTTTCGTCTCTTATAGGTGAATTTAGTGCCTATACGTTATTGATTCAGAGGTTTATTCGTAAAGTCATAGTATTGATCTTGTCAAATACTTAAGTACTATTTGGATAGATATCCGAGATAATTTTACTGTAATCTCTATTAGACTTGGATGAAACCGTAAACGATCACCTATGTATTTTGGAGTAGGTAATGGTTTGTCTACTTATTTTGGTGTTTAGTCTTACTATAGATTTTGATCTCGTGTTTCGTGTATGATTCTCTAGTACTCTTTCTAGATATTAATTGATTTTATATAGTTTACTCTCCAAGTCATCTGGTCGTGTCAAAGGTTGTCAAAAAGGCCAGCGTCCATGCATTATAAATCTATACTGGACTTTTTTAACACTCATATATTAGCTTCACTTGTAACTATGTATGTAAGAAAAACAAATCTTGGAATCTTAATTTGACCCACTTTCCGGTCTTCGATTAGGATGAAATTTTGCACACGCTCTGAGTTCTGATGACAATACATGACTAGCTAAGAAACGTCATTACAAATCCAATATGGCGGCCTCCCCGAGATGGCGGACTGGTTGTTTGAAATCCACCCCCATGATATGGATATCAAATGAAAGAGTTTGCTGTCAGGAATACGAAAATTAGTGCGTGCTAAAGGCGTGTTTTTTTAGTTTTTTAAACTATTATATTATTTTACTGTCTTTCTTGTCCGTAACCTATTGTGTTATCACAATAATTATTACATATTTTTAAATTACACTTAATTAATAATAAATGTAATTAATATAAAACTGTTTGTTTGTCAACAGACTGCGTCTATTTCGAGACGTCGTCGACGTCTCCGTACCAAATCCGGCGGATAGAGGAACTAAACAAGACGCCGTCCGGCAACGTGGAAGCGAAAGTCATGTGCTTCTACAGGCGGCGGGACCTGCCCAACCCTCTCATACAATTAGCAGATAAGCATCAAAGTGAGTTATTGATTTGCTGGACGAGAGCCTGCGATAGCGAGACCTCCCTCATACCTCATATAGTCATCATATGGTACCTCTGATAGTCAGATCTTATGCCTCGTCCTTTTTTTATTCTTAAAGGTAGCATTCCGTTTTTAGCGACCGCGACCTGCGACCGCGACCAGGTCGCACGATCCACTGTTTAGTATGAATTTATATGGATCACTAAACAAAGACGGTCGCGTCGCCAAGAACGGAAGGCTGCCTTTACATGTTAGCCCTTGACTACAATCTCACCTGATGGTAAGTGATGATGCCATCTAAGATGTAAGCGGGCTAATTTGTTAGGAGGAGGATGAAAATTTACACCCCTTTCGATTTCTACGCGATAACGCTTGTTTTTGCTTGTTTGGTACCACCTGAGGCAATTTTGAAAATATGAACTCCTAATTTGAACCGAGCTGTGAATCGAACCCAGGACCTCTCTGTTGAGAACAACATGCTCCCAAGTCCTACCGCACCATAGATAAGTACGATAGACAATTATTATGGAGTTTTGAATGTGGTGAATTTGGAGCTCCATTTTTCTAAATCTTTATTGATGAACTTTATCACAGAGTGATAATGTCTCTCCGCAATTCAATTACCTACTTAAACTTTAACTAATTAACAAAACTTACATACACATTTAACCAAATTAAATCTACTATTCTTTCAACGCCTGACGTAAAAATATTATAAGTGTGACCTGTGAGTCTAAATGTGTGGCATCTTATGTCAGCCACTGACGATCAAGTAATCTCATATGCCTGGAGCGCTAACGGCTTGACGTCTAATAAAACTGATCGTGTGTTGGTCGTGATCGGCATGATGTCACAACATACGATCAGTTTTATCTTATACGCTGCAGGCACGTGAGATTATTCCTACGGTTGAGGTTTCAATAATTTCCCTTCAAGTAAATGGACTTGAAATCAATGCAATTGATGGTTCTCGAGTGTCAAACATTACCGAGTCAAAGTAAATTATGCGTAATTACGCTTGCATTTACCGGAATTGTGAAATGACAATAGGCAGTACAAAATGTATGGCTTAATTATGTGGTGCCATAAGATCCACTATTAGCTATAACTTAAATGTGGTAATACTGCATTTTACATCGGCCTCTATGGGTCTCATTGTGTGGTATATATTAGTCCAGAAGCTATCGATATGAGCTTTTTGTTTTAAGATATCCGATCAATTTTCATTGCTTTTCCACTACTCCAAGAAGTTTCTATAAGGATGCATGGGAGCTTTTTTGTAGGATCCTATGAATGTAGCTACTGATATGCACCGATTGATTGAGTGTTTTTTTTTTGTAATTGTGGAGATGCAGTAACTTCATACAAACTTAAGAGAGTTACATATTAGTATCCATCATCATCGATGGACGTCTACTGCAGGACATAGGCCTTTTGTAGGAACTTCCAAACATCACGATACTGATCCGCCTGCATCCAGCGAATCCCTGCAACTCGCTTGATGTCGTCAGTCCGCCTGGTGGGAGTCGATTAACACTGCGCTTTCTTATGCGAGGTCGCCATTCCAGCACCTTGGGTCCATAACGTCCATCGGCTTTTCGAACTATGTGCCCTGCCCATAGATCCACCAGGAACCTTTATAGTTTCGCCATGCATTATGTTATGTAAAATGTTTACATTCAAAATAGAATCGGTAATTTGGTTAGAAATAGCTTGGATCCATATTTAGTTTGCAAATGGGCCACGTCAGCGCAACCCGTGTGGCTATAAGTGCGCTTGATTATTGTCTATAAATAGACCATTATCCTATATTAAGTACCTACGACTACCATGAGCTGTATTGCTCTCAGCGGGGTATCCAGAAGCTTCTATGTAATCCGTAGTTATATAAACATATTTTTTTTTGATTCCCCGACGTAAATAAGTTTTTCTGTGTATCTGTGTATGTCCTCAGACCAATTATAGAAGGACCTGTATCGCACTCATAGTCACAACCAAAAATTGTCTGTCATTTTCTGAGGAAAGCGAGCTTAGATTTGGTATAAATCTTATACTAAATAAACTAGAAGTTTTTGTCCATTTTTCACACCATTCAACTACACAAAAAGGTGTTTTTACGGAGCTCTTTAATCGACGAACACGATTACAACTATTTAACGTCGATTCTATAGAGACAGCTTTTATAATCGCATTAGATCATTGATCATATACTTTGACAGAAAAGTAACACCTAGCGAGGCAGGTCCTATACAATAATTGGTCTGAGGTGTTAGTCCGTAACATCGTAGCTTTTGAAGTAATGAACTGATTATGTGGCTGTTTTTTTTTTGTTTTAAATCCGACGTGATCCAGCTGCATACGATTGAGATCCGATAACTGGACCCGAAGATATAGAGGGTGTCCCGAAAATAATGGATAAAACGCAAATGGTAGATGCAATACAAGCTGATTCGGATTTTTCAAAATTTTCTATCTTTCAGTGCTGTTGCTGCTGTAATTAAGATTTTAAAGATCAGTAAATATTAGATTACCAATGTAATGTATTACTATTAATATAAATAACTAGAGGACTCCCGCGACTTCGTTCGCGTGAAACTCTATATAAACCTTCAACTACCCTTTAAATTTTTTTCAGCCATAAGAACCTTCTCCTGACAATAACAATGAAAAAACACATGAAAAAAAAATAGTGAAATCGGTCCAGCCGTTCACGCGTGATTTCGTGACCAAAGGATATATGGATTAATTTTTATATATAGGTGTTTTATAATAAAAGTCATCATTCTAGCTAAATTTAGGTCCGTCGCGAGATATTAATTTTTTTTATTTTAACTAGTTATTAATTATTAAATATTAATATTTCTACCCATCGCCGTTTTATCTTCCTCGTAATCGGGTATTAGATTGTTTTTATATAAATAAAATATTTAAGATTTTGAATATGCAACACTAACAAATATGGTAATTTTTGCAAAGACATTTTTCAACTGTGGTTAATGAAAGTCCGCAAGGGGTTGAGGTTTTACCTGTGTAAAGGGTATAATTTCCAGATTTTTATTAACGGAAACCCGAGTTGTGAAGTTTAATATTATTGTAATGAACGTTCGACCTACTGCGCCTATAATTTACTCGTAGGTTGCATAAGTAGTTTTGTTATAAATATGTAATAGATAGATTTTTAATTCACACACGTGTTTCGAAACAAATAAAGTTCAAAGTTGAATCAAAGGCTGATTGTACTGTCACCGTTTGCTCGGATATGACGTCACAACAACCCTTGAAGTACGGAACTATCTAGATAGTCTGAAAACTAGCTCAAATCGATAGCTTGCGACGTCAATGTTAAGTAAGCTAACAGTATACTAGTGACATACTCTCAACAATACCCCTATGTATCATTTCCCTTAGTGTGAGATACCCAAAGCGAAGATGATTTTGTAAAATTGGGGATTCCTAATGAAGCATTTATTGCTATTTATTACTTATTTGAACATTTATCATTCATTACTTATTAGAATTCACATTGTGGAAGTCGTTTTAATAGTTTATTTACTGTTACAAGTAGATACTTGAAAATGGAAATCCAAGTCAGTCCTCCAAAAAGTCCTCCGAAAATCCAAGAACTCTTTGATTTTGATTCTAAATCCATAAGCTTGCTCGTGCAACACGGTGCTGGTGTGGATTAGCGAGTTGCCTTATTATGGAATCTAATGGAATTTTGACTGCCGCCGTAGCGCAGTGGTATGCGCGGTGGATCTACAAGACGAAGGGTCCTGGGTTCGATCCCCGGCTGGGCCTATTGAGGTTTTCTTAATTGGTGCAGTTCCCTGATCTATCTCTGTTACAAAGACCCCATTACTGCAAACTTGTGTATTTTCTGTTACTTAAGTCTTCTCTTTCTTCTCATTAAGTTGTTGTAGTTGTAAAATATTAATAAACCAACCTTTTTAGGTTTAAAGAAGGTTTTCAGTATTATACTCATATTCATATTTGTTAAGAATACACATAACTATGCATTTGACCATTTCTGGCGTACAACAATTTATAAAGACACGATTAAAATCTAAAAAAAATTAAAAAAAAGCCAATAGCAATTAAATTAAATTAAAACTTAACATGCATTACATATTTTTAACATAAAAAGCAAGGACATGCTTAACATAACAGCTTGTAAACTTATAACGAGCTGTTTTACACCTTGCCTAGTAAGTTTTTAAAATGAAATTAAATTTTTTAAAATGAAATATCAAGAATAAGTCGAACACAGGTATGAAAACCGAGAAATAAATGAAACCTGTATGGCAGTAAGATAATTAAAATATCTTGATAAATGCTGTAAAATAAACGACATTGTTAACGTACCTAAATGTCTCATTAGAGAGCGGTAGTTGATAGAAAAGATTTCAGAGCTTTTAGCAATATGAATTTCAAAGCAAAATTGGCGTTACTTTGCGGAACTTCACCAAGAACAGTGCAAGATCAGTTGCAAAAATTTCTTACAAATAAACACCATTGAGTCAACATCCTCTGAGGATGTTCCACTATTAAAGTGAAAGTATAAGTTAGTATCTATATTTGACGCCTAATGCACTTCATTGACGATCAATTATTCTCACGTTTCTGCGGCACCCGCGACTATAACAGATCGTATATTGATCGCTGCGTGCATGACGGCTCGACTTATGAAACGTATTCGCTGCCGTTTGCGCTACAGAAACGTGACTGAATAATTGACCGTCAATGGTTGACTTGACTAATTTACTGACTGAAAAAGAATGAAAAAAATATTTATTTATTTATAGTATATTAGTTTGGTCTGATGAGGTTACAACACAATTGAGGTGTTCCTTATTGGTAAAGGTGCTTGGAGGCTATTGGATCAGCTTCCGAACCGGTGGTAGAATCTTTACAAATAGTCAACTGACGTTTCAAAAATCCTTGTAAACTGAGCCTACTTGAATTAAATGAAATTTGAATTGGCGATTGAATATGTTCTTTCATTCAGTGAGCAACTTTAGTTGATTTAAAAAAAAGCGTATATATTTCCTAATTAGTCATCATTATCAGCCGATGGCCGTCCACTGCTGGTCATAGGTCTCTTGTATAGACTTCCAAACATAACAGTCTCGAGCCGCCAGCATCCAGCGGCTCCCTGCAAACCGCTTGATTTCCTCAGTCCATCTAGTGGGGGGTCGAACAACACTGCGCCTTCTGGTGCGGGGTCGCCATTCCAACACCTTGGGACCCCAACTTCCATCGGCTTTTCGAACTATGTGCCCTGCCCATTGCCACTAACTTCGCGACTCGCTGAGCTATGTTAGTGAGTTTAGTTCTTCTGCGGATATTCCAATTAGTATCTCTTTGTTATTCCACGCTTGTCTGATTAAATTATCAAACGTCTTTCAAGAATTCGTCGCATAAAATGTACATAACTCCATTTTTGCGCAGCACCGTCTCAATACAGTTACTCGGAATCGCGCGGACAATTTTAATTAATTCTAATTAGAACCGAAACAACTCATCGACTTTCATTAAGCGACCCTCTACCTGAATAGCGTTATTTACAACTTCTCAGACGTTGGTAGATAGTGGGTACATATGTATCGCGTTCGTATAGTTTCGCGCTTTGTGTTCGCTAATGTATTCCCACTCTCTGTACGAAACTTTTCTATTTACTATACAGCTTAACGAGAGCTCTGGACTGCGCTCGTGTATTGAAAAGATTGTTTTTTTTTAATGGAGATCATACTTTTATATTTTAATCTCATCGCTGTCATACATATAATGTCATACACCATAATAAAGTCTGCTCACTGCTCACGGCTTCTCGACGTTCTGTGAGAGAACAGTGAAGGACGTATAAGATGTACCTACTAGTAGACGTCGCGCGGTTTAACCCGCGTGGTTCCCGTTCCCGTAGGAATACGGGGATAAAATGTAGCTATAGCCTTCTTCGATAAATGGGCTATCTAACACTGAAAGAATTTTTCAAATCGGACCAGTAGGTCCTGAGATTAGCGACTTCAATCAAACAAACAAGCTCTTCAGCTTTATAATATTAGTATAGATAACTAACTATATCCCTTGCAAAACCAATGAACTATTATATTATTGTTGTGACGTTACGTCTGTGCTTTAGATTGATTTTCAAAATACTGGCGTACTTTTACCAATATGATTTAAAAGTATAATTATTTCCTAGGATGCTTGTTTCAGTGATGATTTATTTATTTCAATTTATTGCGGTATGTACCTGAAATTAGAAACGGTTTTTTTTTCATAATAATAATTCATGCTTTATTTGCGCGATGGTTAAGGTAAGAGAACTTAAAGAGCTCCTAAGTTATATCACATTGCACTATAATCGATCTCTTCATAGATTAAATTGTGAGTGAACAATTTAATCTATGAATGAACTTACTTAAAAAATGTAGACGAAAATCATTCTATTCAATATAATAGGTCCAGACTGTTTTCTAATTGCTTTCTACACTTCTGCACTGTGCTTGTTTTTTTTCTTTTCAGTTTTTGTATCATTTATGCAGTCGGATTTTTTTTATTTGTTTATTCGCCCATTAGTTTATTTCGTGATTTTGAAGTCGGTTGAATTTTTTGTTAAAAAGACTTTATTTTTCTGTTTTTAGTGTGCCCTAGCGAAAGCGCCACAGTACGGGCAATTTTGTCATTTTCACAAAATTACTGAACCGAATTTCATAAAAACTAAAACAAAAAAGAAGAATTTTTAAAATTAGTTAAGAAATTGGGAAGTTATAAGTTAAAAAAAACATGCGCGTCGAACATCCTCCTTTTTTTGAAGTCAGTTAAGAATATTCATAAAACGAGGTAAGTTAGGCTATCGCAGACTCTCGTTCTAGCCCTCTAAAGCATATTTTGCTGAATATTATTATTATACGTTTGCAGGGAATAACAAACATTTGAAAATTTCTCACACAAGTCAGTGTCTTTGAGTCAGAACTTTGCTACTTTATAGGCGCATCAAGAGTTTGCTGTTAGTTTGCCAAATTGGACTTGAAACATTCCTCTCTTAACGTTATTGCTACGATACTAGGGGGTACATTCTAAGTTCAAAGTTTGTGGCTATTAAGCACAATGTCATAGGTCGGTGGCGTGCACAGAGTATTTGTTCAAGGATGGGTTTTTCTTTATCACAATAATTTCTAAATAGCTGTTTGAAAAGGCAGTGGTAGCGTCCCAGTGTCTCGGAGATATTAAATATATAGAGAGATATATTATATAGAGAGATATAAAGGTCTATTGTCAACAAAACATTATAAATTTCTGCACATGCTAGGTATTGTTCAAAATTAAAAATTATATGTTTGTTAATTAAAATAAAAGTAGCCATATAGGGATATTGGATTATATTTTTTTTATTTTGTTAAGGCAGGGTATTAAAGTATAGCAATACTTTAACAAAATAATAGTTGGTACAATGTTAATTGTCTTTAGATCCTCTATGTCTATTGTTAAGTAGCATGTATGTTGGCACACTTGATTTCCGTTATTAAAGTGGTATACGCAGTGAAAGAACGCTTTATTCTAATAACTACGATGTACAACAACAGGCCAAATTAATGTTTCTTAATTCTTTCAAAAACTGTCTGTTGAATCTATGTGGATTGAATCCAATGCAAATTTGTATTTTTTTTTGAGTCATCTCCATTGCGGGAAGTAACCGTAGATAATAAAATAATAATAACTTGGATCCTTAAATACAATAATCGAAACCCGTAATCGCGTTTTCATAAAAAAAAAAAATATTTTCACACGTTGTATGTCGCCGCAGTTGTATTTTTGCATCATCATCGTCATCATTATCAGCTGATGGGCGTCTTTTAAGGACTTCCAAACAACTCGGTTTTTATTTTTAAGAAAAATCTGGGGAAAAGAAGTGCTCTCCGAAGCATCCAAAGTGCGAAACTTTCGTCGAAGCTTTTCGTCATTCTTGTACCCTTATAAATTCGTAATCATGTCTTGGCGTTGTGCAAACGGTAGGTACCTTAACAATGCTGGATGTTGCAGAAATCGAGTAAACCCGTACTAGAGTTGCTTGCACAATAATCAGTTACGCAATGTGTACAGAAAGTCGGTAAGTGATCCCTTATCGGGCGTGTGATTAAAATGTTTCGGTTAGCGAGCGCATTAAGATACCTGTGAGACATGATAAAAAATGTTCAAGGTATTGAAAGGGTACCTACCTACCAATCCATAATATAAAATTATTATCACACTAATATTATAAAGGCGAAAGTGTTGTGTGCAAGTGTGTAAGTTTGTTCCTCCTTTTGCGCTGCCTCTACTGAAGCGATTTAGCTGAAATTTGGAATGGAAATAGATTTATTTTACTGGATTTAAAAAAACTTTGGCTTTTTATTCACTTTTCATCCCGAAAAACCCTAAGGTTTCCGCGGGATTTGCGAATTGGAATTCTAAGCGGACGATGTCGCGGGCGTCCGCTAGTTATATAATAAATTCCTCTGCCGCGTCTGTCTTCCTGTTCGCGATGAACTCGAAATTAGTGAATGGATTTTAATGCGGTTTTCATAGTGATTCATATGGATGGTTTAGGTGTATATTACACTAGCCGATGCCCCGCGGTTTCACCCGCGTAGTTTCTGTTTCCGTGAAAATATGGGGAAAAAATAAAAAAAATATCAAAAATAACGTGGCTTTCTAGTGGTATAAGAATTTTTAAAATCGGTTCAGTGGATCTAGAGATTACCTCCTACAACAGCACAAACTTTACTCTCTGTTTATTATTGATTCTTCCTTGTTTATTGTGTTTGTATAATTCGTCGTCGTCAACCCATATTCGGCTCACTGCTGAGCTCGAGTCTTCTCTCAGAATGAGAGGGGTAAGGCCAATAGTCCACCACGCTGGCCCAATGCGGATTGGCAGACTTCACACACGCAGAGAATTAAGATAATTCTCTGGTATGCAGGTTTCCTCACGATTTTTTCCTTCACCGATTGAGACACGTGATATTTAATTTCTTATATTATTTTCTTCTATTTTATTTTTATTTCAGTTACATCAGTTACTTGAAAATGTTTTCTTTCAATTTTACGCAAAGTTTGAATTTACGTGAACAATTCACAAAGGATCATTGGCAATAATTGCGAAGTTTTTCACGTTTTTTGAAAACACAATATTTAAGGCTTCCTCTCGAACCTTTTTGCAATTGTGTTGTAACTTTGTTGAGTGTTGTTTTTTTTGAATATTCTGAAAAGTATTGGTAGGTTTCAGGTGTTATGTTGGGATCTTGTGAAATACTTAGAGGTGTAATTTTTCTTTTTATGATATTTATGACTAGCGGACGCCCGCGACTTCATCCGCTTAAAAATAGATGTCAACTTTCAACCCGGTCAAGGTTCGCTTTCACTTTATGTGTACCTCCCTGCCAAATATCTTTGTACGTCAAGCAGTTTTTGAGATTTTTCCTGATGAATGACTATTCGCATTTATATGTATACTAAGATTTAAGATTTAGTGTAAATTGATTGAATTAAGGCGATATGTCTTAGACATATAACAAATACATGTATCAGTGGAATATTCATCTTTTATTGATTTGCAAAAAAAAGAATTATCCAAATTGGTCTATAAATGACGAAGTTATGCGCGAACACACATAAAATATATATATATATATATATATATATATATATATACGGTCGAATTGAGAAACCTCCTCCTTTTTTTTGAAGTCGGTTAAAAAATATATGGCATGCCATAACATAGATATATCTATATTTTAAGTATAACTTACTAAATCCATTTTATCTGAATCGCACCGGTGGTACGAAGTTCAGGTCAGCTAGATATGCGAAAGTAAGTCTGCGTGTTTGTCTGTTTTCCCTTCACCGTTTAACCACTGAACCGATTTTACGAATTTTGGTATAAGTTTTTCTTTTTCTTCTTCTTCCTTCTGATCCGTTTCCGCACTTGGCCATGTGATTGTCCGTTGTGCGTGGGTTCTTCGGTATAGGAGTGGATTCATTTGAGATTAACTTCAGCGGGTCGGACGATGTGCAACATCGTTTTTATACTATAAATATGTTACGTACCTACAAAATCACCGCAAGAAGTGATCCGAATTTATCATGACAACTTTGTGTTTACTTACTTTATATATTTATGTAGAAATAGTTTAGATAGATAGATAGATATTCTTTATTTGCACACCACAAAGACAAATACAAGTGAAATAAAAAACATATTAAGAAGAGATCAGCATACAAAAGGCGGTTTTTACATATCCTGAACACAAGACATGAACACACAACTGGATGTAGTCGATAATGTTTAAGTTTTATTGATTTAAATAACTGTCGTTGTTTACTATGCGACTACATTAAATTTAGACAATTAGTCACCTCTGTGCACCTCAGTTTCGACGCGTTAGTAACATATCTAATAGTATAAAATCTATGGCTGTACTTACGTTGTAGCAGACAAAGTTGAAATGTTTTGAGTAGGTACCTGGTTTTCGTCGTACGTCTAGGTTTCGGTCGACGCGGTTAAGAGTACAGAACTTTAGCATTAAGGTTAATCTAGAATTTATGATTGTGGAGTATTGATTCATGCTAAACACCATTAGTAGTATCTTTGACGACATCTGAGGTGGTTTCAATTTCTCATTTCATAATCATGACTTTAAAAAAGAAGGTTGTTTGAAGGTTTGACGTCATGGCAAAGTAAAATGTTTTAAGTAGGTATCTAGTTTTCGCCGTTCGTCTCGGTTTTGATCTGCGCGGTTAGGGTACAGAACGTTAGCATTATGATTGTAAAGTATTGATTCATGGTAAACACACTTAAGGTAGCCTTCCGTTTTTGGCGACCGCGACCTGCAACCGCGACCGGGTCGCACGACCCACTGCTTAGTATGAATTTATATGGAGCAATAAACAAAGCCCGGTGGCCATGAATGGAATGCTACCTTTAGTGTTATCTTTGAAGATATCTGAGGTAGTTGATAAATTCTCATTTTTTAACCCTGAGTTTAAAAACAAGAAGGGTGTTTGAAGTATAAGTTTAACGTCATGGCAAACTAAAATGTTTTAAGTAGGTATCTAGTTTTCGTCGTTCGTCTAGGTTTCGATCTACGCAGTTAGGGTACAGAACTTTAGCATTATGATTGTGGAGTATTGATTCATGGTAAACACACTTAAGGTAGCCTTCCGTTTTTGGCGACCACGACCTGCAACCGCGACCGGGTAGCACGACCCACTGCTTAGTATGAATTTATATGGAGCACTAAACAAAGCCCAGTCGCCAAGAACGGAATGCTACCTTTAGTGTTATCTTTGAAGATATCTGAGGTAGTTGATATTTTTTTTTAACCTGAGTTAAAAAAAGAAGGGCATTGAAGTATAATTTTGACGCATTGTGGTATCGACTTCTAATCGAATGAAGCGGTTATTATGGTTAGTTTTTGTTTCAAAGCTGACGCTATAGAGATGGTTTTTGACTATAAATAATGAAAATCCAATGAGCTAATCCGAAGATATCGACGTAATTCGTTATTCTAATAAGGTTTTTGTTATAATATAAATAAGATTCGATTCCCAGTTGTTTGTATCTTCCAAACTAAAACCAACTCAGTTTTCTTACATGACACCCCCGTGTCTCAGCGCAGAGAGACATTCCGGTCCTGTATCTTAGTGATCGAAAAGTGATCGATAAGAATTAAACATTACCTCCAAGCTTCCAAACTTTTTATACGGAGAAAAGCCTGGCCTTTTACTGGGCCACTAAGAATTGGCTGATGATGATTATGATGATGAATGATGATGATGAGGATGAATGATGATGATGATGATGATGATGATATAAGCAAACAATAAACTAGGAAATAGAGGACGCGGGCGATTCAGCGTTTTAGGCTTACGTGACGTGAATAATATACATTCGGCTTCGATTGCGAACGGTAGGTCGGCAATTTTAATAAGTGTAACAAAACGTGTTGTTCAGGAGGAGCGCAGGGCAGACGCGGCGGGCGCTGCGGGGCAATGGGGTGAAGGGGGGGTGCTCTTCATTCCCATTTAGGCAGTAAATTGTAGAGCGGGCGGAGGCCATGATTATGTTTACTAACCCCGGCCTCCCAAGCCGCCCGCCGGTCTACGCGGACCGAATTAACACTCGATCTTTGTCCCACGTTTTATGCGAACTACATGTTTGTGTAAAACCTGGAGAAAGGATTTTGGGGGGGTGTACGAGATTTTGTCTTTTGTTATTTATTGTTGATAATAGCAAAGCCTCGATCAACCGGTATTGATTGCTCTGAGACCTTCGGATAATCGAAAATAAGAATTTGTTTTATGTCATATATCACGCCACGCGCAATGTAGGATTCCGTAGATTAAATTAGCACTTTAAACCCATATATTTTTAAAGCACATAAATGCCCAATAACGATACCCCAAATCATGGGATAGACGATAAAAAAATACATCCTCACTTTGCATGTAGGGAAGGAAGCCCAATTTTTTTTTAAATACTTTTTTTACCACTTTATAATAGGGGTTCCTCGTGGGCTACTGAACCCTTATAGAGTCGAATGGAGAAGGTTGTCATATTTTGCCGACCCCACTTAAAAGGAATAAGGGAAAGGAGATGATGTTGAGCTTTTCCGTGGGTCGTATGTAAGGCCTACTGCGTTGACTTGCCACCCGACCGTTAGACCTAAAGCCGGTATCAGCAAACCCTTCTTTACAGCGTTCAATAACTTATCTACGTGTTGCTAAGTTGATTAGCATTATTGTTATCGCTTTAAAAATGGCCATACAAAGCAATTTGTCGATACGAATTTACATAATTTTATAGTAATCGATCGTCAGTTAATGGACTTTTAGGATTATGTATTTTTTTTATTCAATGACAAATAGGGTAGGTAGACTCATATCAAATATAAACAATATTAATTTCGGGTAGTACATGGTATAAGGGTCTGAAATATATCGATATAATAAAAGTTAGGGATTTATTATAAAACTTATTTTAAAGTCATGTATTTTTTTTAATTTTCCTAATGTCAAAAACGCTGTCGTCCATTTTGTTACCGTCACAATTTTACTTGGTGTACTAAATGTCAAACTAATTGATAGCTAATATTTTTGTCAAACGCTCCGTTTGTAAAGGATTTGTTAACGTGACGTCATGAAACAGAAATATAGACCATCATGGCCGACAGGCGTTTTGGCTTGTATTGTCAAAAAATGTTTTAAAATTAAAATTTTCATGTAGTCAAGTCTCAAAAAAATATGATGATTTTTTCAATCTAGTAAAACGATAATGAACAATTTAAGACCATTAAAAACAAGTGTCAACTAGCCTTTGACTGTGATCTTAGCAGATATGTGACGATGCAATCTTGAATACTAGGAACTCTAGGATGGTCTACGGGGCGTCACACCGGAACGCTTAATGGTAGGTCTTTGTTGGTAAATAGCTACAGCTAATGCCTTATTATCAGATCAGACCTAATCCAAGTTAGAAAATAATAAATCCTAAATTTAACAGGGCTAGGAATCGAACCCAGTATCTGTGTTGAAAAATTATTGTGCAGGCATTGCCAGAGAGTCAAAAGCGCCGTACCTTAAAACTTGAAGGCCTCCGTGGCGTAGTGGTATGCGCGGTGGATTTATAAATCGAAGGTCCTGGGTTCGATCCCCGGCTGGGCCGATTGAGGTTTTCTTAATTGGTCCAGGTTTGGCTGGCAGAAGACCATCCTACCGGCAAAGACGTACCGCCAAGCGATCTAGCGTTCCGATACGATGTCGTGTAGAAAATTTATTCCTACACCTAACAAAGTTAGCCCGCTTCCATCTTAGATTGCATCATCACTTACCATCACATGATATTGCAGTCAAGGACTAACTTGTAAAAAAATGAAATAAATACTGATTTCTTTGCAAATAAGACACTTGGATGATTTTTTTTAAAGCATTAAGGCCGTCAATAGGTTTTGAACACAGCAGTTGTAAGGTGTAGGTACAAGAGTAGATAGATACACGCGACGTGACGATAGTAATCTGACATAAGCTAATACATTACATAGTTTCAAGGACAACTGTGTTTGAAAAAATATTCCACCTTTGGTTTGTAATTGTTGTCAGACGATCTTGATACGCAATAAATAATAAATTAACAATCGCCGCGGATTGGTAAGAGAATTGTTTAACAGATAGATATTAATCCTTTTTTTTTTTTATTTATTTGGGTTAACAAACAGTAAACGATAAGATTACAATTCAAAAAAAAAATTACTGACATTAAAACTAAATCGTTAACCTACACCGTTAACCACAGATTAATTAATATACAAGAAAAGTGAAATATTGAAAGTGAAGTGACATTGAAAGATTAAGCTACTTTTACATTAGATTCTTAAATTTTTTGTGACAATTGTTTTTTGAATTAACTTGGACGAGTATCAGAATATAAATCAACGTGGGTATAATTATAATTATAGTTTCGCATTAGCGCATACATTGGCGAACGCTTTCCAGTGTTAGTACGGCATTTACCTATAGCAAACAATGGTTTTTTAATTCGCATTTGTGTAAGACGTGGAACTGTCCTATCTACTTTATCTAAGAGGTAAAGTTGGTGCTGTAGGGGTTAATCTCAAGATCTACTAAACAGATTTTGAAAATTCTTTAACCACTAGAAAGCAGCATTATTTGTGAGTGTCATAAGCCATATTTTATCCATGTATTCCCACGGAACGGGAAGTGCGCGGGTGATATTCTTGCAATTTCCCTATGATATGTTTATTTATACTTGTATTGTACAGGGATGTGAGCAAGCAAAAAAATATTAGAAATATACCCGTAACCATCTTTCACTGCCCACATTCCTAAGCGCGCTGCTAACTTGACGGTAAATTGATCGTGTGTGGCTGGCGTTACTTATAGAGTTCTTTGGCTTTTAATGTTTTGTTTGGCTACCTGCGGTTTTAGGGTCTTGCCCGCACAGCGGGGAGACAAAGTGCGAGCGCGATTTTTGGTGTAAACATTTCGGTTGTATATTCCGCATTCTGATCCGCCTGTATAATATTACCGAATGGTTCAGTGGCTAGTGAGCCTGTCTACTGCATCCACGTCGTGGGTTCGATTTCTATTACTGGAACATATTCGTGTGATGAACATGGATTTCTACGTAGTTTATTATAAATATTTATGTGTTAAATATTATATGTATACTAATACATATATTCGACGGCCGCGTTCTTTTTTAATTGTGAAAAATAAATGTTTATTATTATATTAATTTATTATAGAACACGGCTAAAACTCACGTCGGAGTATGCCCGAATAGTTTCGAACCCATACGAGGCCCTTAGTCATGAGCTCATCTGATTTTAAATATTTCATAATAAATTAATATAAATAACACTCACTATAGTTTAAATTTTAATCTTTTATGTTAAAAACTGTTCTACTATTATTTCTTCAATTGTAATATATTGTAGATTTTAATCTAATTCTACTACTACTATGTACACAGCCAAGTGATTACCGACTTTAGCTATGTCCATCGGTCCTGATGACGATGATGATGATCTTATTACAGTTCGTTTAATGTAGGATGGTGCGAGTGACATTTCGTTTCACTCTTGAAAGTTTGCCGCGATTTACGATAAAAGTATTATGAACGTCACAGAGGCAACTGTCACCGTACCCATGCTATCTGAAAAATACTTTATTAATTATTATCGATTGAATCTTTTGCTTTTGAACTGTTGTTATCATTAATAGCCCTTGAAACTAAATCAGACTATCATGTTTGCATCCGGCGCGCTTATCACTTCTCGTTCGTTTTCATTATTATTATCACGTCTTGTACTTATCATATTGGAAATTGCAAGCACATCTGTTTAGGTTTAGAACGATCATTATTAATGACATTCTTAAGTTTATCTCCGGAATCTCCAGGTTTATACAAAAGTTTTAGACGAGTCAGAAATATCTGTTATCTCAATACCAAACTTCAAGTAATTCGGTTAAGTAGTCGAGGCGTGAAAGAGTAACACACATTCATATCATTAAAATTATCAGTTATCGCTAATCTAGGGAAATCATGGATTTTTTGGGATAAAAAGTAGCCTATGTGATAATCCAGAGTAAAATCCATTTCCGCCCCAAATTTTAGCCAAATCGCTTCAGTAGTAGTCCATACAAACTTTCGCGTTTATAATATTAGTAGGATAGGAAGTAGGAAGTATTACAAAATCATTTAACGACCGACAATGTCTGGACCAAGTAAGATGTCTATCAGTAACAGAGCTATGTTTTTGTCTCGTTCCACACTATAGCGCGGTATTTCGCACTTTCTTTCGTCTGCCGAGTTTCGTGTTCGTCTTACGTGTTACCAACAGTGTCGACGATGAAACTTGTCAACATATCATGGAATACGGTCAGTATACATGTGAGTGAGTTAACACTGTTAACTCACTCACATGTGGGTCGTGAGGTGATAGTGAATGACAAAACTATTAAATCTATAGCTACTTCCATACCTACCTACTAATATTATAAACGCGAAAGTTTGTATAAATGTATGTTTGTTAAAAGCTCTTTAAGCCGCTACTACTGAAGCGATTTGGCTGAAATTTCAAATGGAAATATACTTTACTCTGGATAGAAGAAGGCGTTACTTTGCGGAAGTGCATCATGAATAGATAAAAAAATATTTATTTTGTCGTGACCTGGGTGACGTTGTCGCATGGGTTCGTCGGCTTTTCGCGTATGATAGCAAAATAAATATTTTTTATCAATAAGCACATACTTTTCATCTCGGAAAAATCCATGGTTCCCGCGGGATTTGTGAAAAAACTGAATTCCACGCGGACGAAGTCGCGGACGTCCGCTAGTAATATTATAAATGTTAAAATAAGTCTTATCTATCGTCTTTGTCTGTTACCTTTTCACGGCTATATCTCTTACTGATTTGAAAGAAATTTTGTTTAGAGATAAATTAGGGAAAAAGGGGTGTGGATTTTCATCCTCGTCCTAATAAGTTCGCCCGCTTCCATCTTAGATTGCATAATCACTTACTTCAGAGAGTGAGATTGTAGTCAAGGGCTAATTTGTAAATAATAAAAAAAATGTGCTATAGGCCATATTTTATCCCCGTATTCCTACGGGAACGGGAACCACACCACACTTTGAAAATACTTCTTTATATTCGTGCTATATTTCCTTCACACAAAGTATACAAGTAAGTAGTAATTGTAAATATAAATAAATCATGTAAATTATGATAATCTGTGATTTTAAATAAACAACTGTTGAGTTTCGTATCGGCTCTTCTCCGCTGAATCTGTCGTTTGAACCGGTAGTAGAGTCACTAGTCACTACAAACATGACATTAAAATTTTCAACATCCCCAATATACAAGAGTAGCATTTCTTTTAAGGGTTTAGAATTACCCCTGTTTATTGATAACAATAGTTTGCCACTGTATAAAAATAAAGTAACTGACAGTCAGACGTTCGGACAGCGAAGTTATCCTATAAGGTTCTGTTTTTTTTCCTTTTGACCTCAAAACACTTCATTTCTACAGCCATGTTTTTTAAGATTTATATGGTCTGCGGATAGTGTGTGTAGTACATTTACTTAGCAATTAAAGCCTCAATAGCTCAGTGGTAAATGGGCCGGATTCGTCACTATTGTGATAGTGGTTCTCCGCCCGCTGGACTATTGTCGTACCCACTCTTAAGACAGTTTTTTCCGATTGTATCAGAGGTGGGGAAGATATGGCAAATTAAAAAAAAAACAACGTTTGCTTTTGCTGTTTGCGAGCACAGGCGTAAGTATGCCAGTAAGGAGAAGGCCAAACGCGAGTACGGTTCCCATGGCGGTCCTAATGAGGAGCGCACACAGCACGGTCCTTCGAGCGCCGCCGCGGCCGCCGTGCACCGTTGCGTCCGTGACGTCATCCGCCGGCACGTGGGGCCCGTGGAGCCGCGGGCGCATCGAAAGTGAGACCGCGGGGAGCGCGCGCGGGGGGGGGGGGGCGCACGGTTAGATGCGGGGTCGATGAACTTGACGCATCCAAGCGATCCGCACTTGTATTGTACGTGGAGCCGTCTTGTTGTTTCAATATCCGCACCACATACATACTCGTGCAATACATACAATCTACATAGTGCGATAGGTGTGTGCATGTCAAATGCACTGCCTACCCTGTTGATATAACAAATAAATATGGCCGTTTTGTCACACTGGCTCAATCGCTCGACGCGCGGATTCATTATGCTAGCCATAAACGGTCAATTATTCTCACGTGTCTGTAGCACCCGCGACACTGCGTACATAACTTGTATAGTACGCCGCGTGGGTACTGCCGTTTGCTCCCAAGTCCCTTCGTCAAAAGTTTAAAGAAATAGGTATACTAACAGTAGCCTGTCAATATATATATAACAGTATAGTCTATGTAAGACAAAATATTAATTTGTACAAACGAAAAGGAGATTTAAACCCACGTCTTACTAGACACGGGCATAAGTTAGTTATTTCTGCATATCGTCTCCAAAGAGTAAAAAAATCTTTTGTAGGTTTGGGTGTACTCTTCTATAACAAGATCCCCAAGACTGTGATGGACCTGGCAATGCATAGCTTTAAGCAATGTGTTAAAAAACATTTACTTAGTCGAGGTTACTACAACATTGATGAGTTCCTTAAAGATACAAGCGCTTGGAGGCCATTGGATCAGCTTCCACCTTCACACAGGAAATAAAACTATAAGAAATTGTAATTGTTATCAATTGTAAATTATAATACTGTATGACTTTTTCAAAAGAGCAACTGTTGAGTTTCTTGCCGGTATCTTCTCAGCAGAACCTGCCTTCCGAACCGGTGGTAGAATCTTTACAAATAGTCAACTGACGTGTCAAAAGTGCTTGTAAACTGAGCCTACTTGAAATAAATGATTTTTGATTTTGATTTTGATTTTTTTGCTTTTTAGAAACGTGAGAATAATTGACCGTAAAGGGCAACCTTTACACCTACTACTACTTAGGTACTAAGTTTGCTGTAGGTAATACAGAGTTGGGAAAATCTAAAGGAAGGAAGTCGTTAATTTTGTATGAGAGCGTTGGTTTTATTAGGTAATACGAAATTCACTGGGTCAGCTAGTCTTACAGTAAAATAAACACAAAACTGACACACGATTAAGACACAGTTATTGTTTGCAAGCCGATTTCGCCCGCGTGGATACCCTTGCATTATTTTAATACATTACTATACATTTAGTAAATTTGATTTCCATAAAAAAGATAAACATAATAATTAGCCTTATTATGCTAGCCACTCACCGTTCGATAAGCCCACGTGCCTGCAGCGCTAACAGCTTGACAGCCGATAAATCTGACTGTGTGTATCGCGACCAACACACGATCAGTTTTATCGGATGTCAAGCCGTTAGCGCTGCATGCAAGTGAGCTTAATTGATCGTCAGTGGCTGACATTAAGGCGTACGAGTAAGTGGTGAAATATAGTCAGTCAGTCCTAGTTAAGTCATGTCATGCTATAATAAGGCGATTGCAATCTTAAAACTTCAATCTCCACTTAACTTGTGCACCTTTACAGATTTACATTTTACTTTACTTTATTAAATACTAGCGGACGCCCGCGACTTCGTCCGCGTGGAATTCACAAATCCCTCGGGAACCATGGATTTTTCCGGGATAAAAAGTAGCCTATGTGTTAATCCAGGCTATAATATATCTTAATACCAAATTTCAGCTAATTCGGTTCAGTAGTCGAGGCGTGAAAGAGTAACAAACATTCATATCATCAAAACCATCAGTTTTCGTAAATCTCGGGAAACCATGGATTTTTTCGGGATGAAAAGTAGCCTGTGTCAATCCAGAGTAAAATCTATTTCCATTCTAAATTTCAGTCAAATCGCTTCAGTAGTAACGGCGTTAAAGAGTAACAAACATCCAAACATCCATACAAACTTTCGCGTTTATAATATTAATAAGTAGGACAATATATTGCATAAAATTCATTCTACGTCATGCAATAAAACTCTAAAATATGGCAAACAAATGAAAATTAAACGAGAGCTACATGTGATTCGTACTTGTACGGTACGAAAAATACCATACATGCGAGCCCCACACCAGCAAGTAACAGGTAGTGACCTAATGCCACGCCGTCCCCGTCAACCCGACGTCACACATTGGGGTTCCGTTCCGGTTATTTTATTTGCATTCAAGCCTTACTCAAACTAAACAAATTAAACTTCTGAAATCATCGCCCTCTAGAAGAGCATCGACGTCTTTCCGTATTATCTTCATACGGAACCTTAAATCTATACTTTTATATACGTAATATTATAAAACTGGATTGTTTGGTTGAACGCGCTAATCTCATTCTGTCTCTCTATTCGAATTGAAAAAATATTTTCTGTGATAAATAGTCCCTTCGATCGTTAACATATACATATCTACATCGAGAAGATATAACAACAAGCTACCACTAATAAGAGCAAAGCATCAGTGAAAAAAGTCGGAAAAACATGAAAAAATATTTTGAGAGCTTCCGTTGCGTGCGCTGCGTCAACGGTTATAGTTATGCAAAAATTATGTATGACGGAAATGCTTTTCCTTAAAAGTTCTAAGAAAAAGTCGTGCGACAGGGATGTCTATCTCTTAAGGTTAACTCTAACATTTTTAAAGGTAATCAAATTTGTTCTGAATACATCGATCGTAGATCTTTAGTTGGGCCTCAAAGCGTCATTGGTTTCGCACATTGAGTACGTCATCACTCGTAACACATTTCTCTTTATTCATGTCGTGGATTGTGTTTTTACACTTCCAAAATGTACACGGAGGCATAATTAAGGGATTTAAAAAAAACAGTAAATATTTTTTCAAGTCCACGTCCACTCACAGCATGCGCTTGTTACGTACTAAGATAAGATGTGCGTGCACGTCTTTGGGTAATGACAAAATTATGCGTTCTTTAGTATGGAGGGGCCCATGTAACGATTTATATCGATGCTGAAATAATGCATCATTTGCGAAGGCGTTTTTATAAACATCTTATTTCTTCTTATCCTAGTAGAAATAGGTAACAAACAAACAAATTCACTTTCGAATTTATAGTTTTAGTATGACACTAGTAGATTTAATAAACCACATCTCAGGACGCTTGTTAAATTCTGTCGTTATGGTAAATGGGTGTAGCGGCGCGGAATAAATGGAAAGTACGATTATAATTCATTGTTAGAACGATGACAATATCGGAGAAAGCTATTCATAGGTGTTTCTTGCAATTATCCAGCGGAAGCGGACCGCTCGAGCGAACATCCGCGCGTACGTTTGCAGTAATCACTGGGAACTATGAGTTAACGTAATAGTCAGGGATCCGTAGAACATTTTTTACAACTGATTACTATAAATTTTTCGTGAGTAGCTTCATCTCGATGAGACGAACAACTTTTTTATTTACAACAATTCTGGATTTTAATAGCTAATGGAGTTACCAGGAAATGAAAGTTTCTGAACGTCGGAACAAGATACCACGCAATTTGTAGGACATTGTGGCTGTTAAGTTGTATGACTATATTTAAAGCAACAGTTGTTCAGCAGTGAGCCCGAATATGGGTTGATAACGAAGCAAATTGTTACCTAGAGTACGACATCCAGCATACATACGGCATAAACCTTAAAGATAGATGATGAGCATCATGTGCCTGCTCCAAAGTTTAAGGGCTCCCGCACACGGGCCACCGGTTACAACCACAAAACGCCGCTATCGGCATATTTCCTGTTACCTGACTCGGTTTGAATTTATTGATATTTATGATACATTCGGGTAAATAAGGTGAATGTTAACTCATTTATACATAAAAAAACAAAGATTGACTGGATATTTGCAAAAAAATAAGATTATAAAATTTCAAAATCTATTGAAAATCTTTTATCGTAATTAGATGAAAATTCATACAGTTTTAGCTTCCTTACATTAAATGTGACATTTTTTTTATATGTGAAGTATACCTAAACATAAACGGACAAATAACAAACATATTAGTAATTTTGTTTGAACGTCCATACAAATCTAATGGTCATTATGTACCTACAATGTCATTAATTCGTACCATTTTGTATGGGGCGTTTTTCAGGGATCCGTCACAGTGCCGCAAATCTGACCCTTTAAATCCCTGTAGCTCCGAAAGTAATGATCGCAGATACCCTGTTACTTTTACAAAATTGCTTTAATATAAGCATACTCTTAATTTATATACAATTTTAAAAACTGTCATCATCCCTATCCCGCACCGGCCACTAAAGGCCGGCAAAAACACCGCAAGACGCCAGGTACCTGTATATATAATGCATGTATCTGCAAATAAATAAATTGATTGATTGATTGATTGGTTCTTGCTTCTTTTAGCGACGTTTGTGGCTGTCGCGCGTGGCCCGTATGCGGTGACACTAAGAATTAAAACTTTACTCGTAATATCTCATACACCTAAAACAGTATTATAGACTGGCTCGTATAACCTCTACTTAAGCATTCATAATTATTATTAATTACAGCGAACTATCTCGGACCGCGCTCCGTGTTGCAAAAAAAAAAAACGACTCGCCTTCACTTTGCGGACAACCTCACTTACATAGTCACGTTATTTTAAACAAACCATATAATTGTCTTGCGAATACAAAACGCCGAAGTAACCGATCGAGAGTATTATGTTATAGCGAAGGTCACGAGTGTTTTTAGGAGAACATAATATTATAATCAGGCGTCCCATACACCAACACACTAATATTATAATGGCGAAAGTTTGTGTGTCAATATGTATGTCCGCATAGTTATAAAAAATTTACACCACACTACGCCTCATAGTGCAATAGTAGAAGCAATTGAAGCTAGTGGTAATAGGGTACGAGGCGAAATCATAAATAGCCGATATGGTCCGAATAAAACGCCAACTTCAACATTTTTCGTCAATCTTGAACCTAGCCCAAATAATAAGTCTGTCAAAGATATTCAGTACATATTTCATCAACGAATCAAAATTGAAAATCCTAGAAAATCCAAGACCATAGTTCAATGCCATCGATGCCAGCAATACGGCCATTCCAAAAATAACTGTATGCGACCGTATCGCTGCGTCAAATGTGGGGAGGGACATAGAACTTCCGAATGTCCTAAAAAAGAAAGAAACTCACCGGCTAAATGCGCACTGTGTTTCCTTGATCACCCCGCTAATTATAAGGGCTGCCAGGTCTATAAGGAGATTCTATCTAGAAAAATACAAAGCAATAGAGTACCACATAAGTTAAAACCACATCACCAGTCAGAAACGAAAAATCAAGAAGTAAAGTCAGTCCCTACATTGACTCAACAAACGCACACGCAAAGTCAGACGTACGCCCAAGTGGCCTCCGCCCATTCATCCACAAAGGATAATAACCAAAACGTTGATTCATCACAACCAACTACTAAATTAGAGGATATTCTTGCACAACAAAACAAAAAAATTGACTTCTTATTACAACAAATAAGCTCCCTCATGAGTCTTATAACAACACTTGTTTCTCAACTACAAAAATGACTTCATTGCGCATGGCGACATGGAATATTAACGGCCTTACTGGTAGAAAAGACGAGTTAGAAGCCTTCATGGCGGTTAATAATTTAGATGCTGTGCTAATTTCAGAATCGCACGTCACTGAAAGAAGCTTCTTCCATATACCCGGTTTCTGTACTTACTTGACTCCTCACCCAGATGGTAGCGCTCATGGTGGAACTGCAATAATTATCAAACAGCATCTAAAACATTCCTTGTTAGAACCCTATGTAACGGATCATTTGCAAGCAACAACTATCAAAGTTAAAGATCGCTCTGGCTACATTACCATCTCAGCTACGTATTGCCCACCTCGACATTGTATTAACTCGGCTATGTTTACTGATTATTTTAAAACTCTTGGAAATCGCTTTATAAGTGGGGGTGATTGGAATGCTAAGCACACTTATTGGGGTTTAATAATTATCAAACAGCATCTAAAACATTCCTTGTTAGAACCCTATGTAACGGATCATTTGCAAGCAACAACGACATTGTATTAACTCGGCTATGTTTACTGATTATTTTAAAACTCTTGGAAATCGCTTTATAAGTGGGGGTGATTGGAATGCTAAGCACACTTATTGGGGTTCAAGATATACACATACACGTGGCCGAGAACTTAAAATTAGTATGGACATTGGCCATCTCCAATCAATATCAACAGGTGAACCTACTTACTGGCCCACGGACCCCAAAAAAAAGCCAGACCTACTCGACTTTTTTATAACCAAAAACATTGGTCATCTATACACATCCGTCGAATCTAGCCTTGACAGCTCGTCAGACCACACCCCGGTTATATTAGAGCTCAGTTCTTCAGTTCTCAAAACCGCAGAGAGCTCGGAGCGTCTGCACAATTCTAAAACTGATTGGGACTCCTTCCGTGATTATCTTGACCAGGAAATTAAACTTAACGTCTCACTTAAAACTGCAGACGAAGTTAACGGAGCTTGTGTGTACATTACTAATTCAATACAAGTCGCTGCTTGGTTAAGTACGCCCGATATAACTCAGAAGCAAGCTGGTGTATGGTTTCCATCGGATATTAAAAATAAAATCCGGGAAAAGAGAAGACTTCGGCGCAATTGGCAAACATCACGTGTTCAAAGTGACAGAACACGCTTAAACTGTGCTACTAAAGAGCTTAAAGTAATGCTGAAAACTACCAATCAGAACATTACAAAAAGTAATTTGGAACAAATGTCACCCAAAGGTCAAGGGGAGCACTCACTGTGGAATGCCACCAAAAATACGCTTAAACAACCCCAAAAACAGTATCCACCTATTAGAACTGGGTCGACATGGGCGCGCACTGACAAAGAGAAAGCTGAAGCCTTTGCAGTTTATCTTAAATCTGTTTTTCGACCCAACGAGTGTCAAGACCATAATGACACAGAAATCGATGATATCCTTGCCCAGGATCTTCAACTTTGCTTGCCCATGAAACCAACTACGCCAAAAGAAATTGCTAAACTAATTTCCCTCTTAGACAGTAAAAAGGCACCTGGTTTTGATCTAATAACACCTAGAGTATTAAAAGAGTTACCAAAAAAGTGCCTAGTATTCCTGGCGAACCTATTTAACGCAATATTTAGAACATGCCATTTCCCTGATATTTGGAAAATATCTCAAATTATCATGATTCCCAAGCCGGGCAAACCAGTGGAACAAACATCATCTTATCGTCCTATTAGTCTTACGCCAGTGCTATCAAAACTATGGGAAAGAATGTTCTTGTCCAGATTAAGAGAAAGCCTTAGTGAATGCAATATAATACCTGAGCACCAGTTTGGCTTTCGCCAAGAACACTCTACGGTGGAACAGGTTCATAGAGTATATGATACGGTCCGTCAATGCCTAGAGAAAAAGGAATATTGCTCTGCCGCCTTCCTTGATATTCAACAGGCATTTGACAAGGTTTGGCATAAAGGCCTCCTATACAAAATTAAAAAGCTCTTACCTCATTCTGTATTCCCAATACTAGAGTCTTACTTGAAAGACAGATACTTCCAAGTAAAAGAACAAGACGCGAGATCCCACTTTTACCAATGCGCTGCTGGTGTACCACAAGGTTCTGTCCTGGGTCCTGTTCTATATAACATTTTCACATGTGATTTGCCTATATCATCGGATATTACTGTTGCAACCTTTGCAGACGATGCTGCCTTCCTATCCTGCAGCAAAGATGCAACTCAAGCAAGTGGACAGCTACAAAAACAACTAGAGCTAACCAATGTATGGCTAAATAAGTGGCGAATCAAACCTAGCGCTCTCAAATCTCAACACATAACATTTACTCTAAAAACAGGAGAATGTCCAGCCGTAAAACTAGGTAACGAGACGTTACCGAATACTACGTGTGTGAAATATCTTGGGTTTTATATGGACCGACGCCTAACGTGGAGAGATCACATAAAAAACAAACGCAACGATCTTAACAATCGATTCCGAAACTTACTGTGGATGTTGGGCAGGCAGTCAGAGTTGTCTCTTAGCAATAAAGTACTGGTGTATTGCGCAGTTCTTAAGCCTATCTGGCTTTATGGAGTCCAGATATGGGGTTCCGCTTGCAAATCTAACATATTATCATTACAGAGAGTTCAGAATAGAATACTAAGAACAATTACCAATGCGCCCTGGTTTACACGGAACAATGAAATACACCAGTATTTAGAAATGCCAACAGTCTTAGAAGAGATAAACAAATATAAGCTGAAACACAAAGAACGATTGCTGAAACATCCCAATCCACTGGCCTCCGGGCTATTAACCGTGGAAAGAGTTAAGCGGTTAAAGCGAGCTGATGTGCTCGACTCTGTGCAGACTTGAAGACGATGGTCTTCCTGTCTGGTAAAGCCAAATTTATTTCACCAAATCTGCTTATAGTCTGTCGACTGATTGCAGATACACAAGACAAAAAAAAAAAAAAAATAAATATGTATGTTTGTTTCTCTTTTACGCTGCAGCTACTCAAGCGATTTGGCTGAAATTTAGAATGGAAAAAAACTTTTCATCCCGGAAAAGCCATGGTTCCCGCGGGATTTGTGAAAAATTGAAAGCCCGCGACATCGTCCGCGTAGACGATGTCGCGGGCGTCCGCTAGTTAAACTTTAATGTCATAATAATTTTTCACATTTCCAACTTTTTTATAATATTAGTAGGATGGTAGGCGTCCACATATATCTGCATCGTAAGTATCTGACGCAGTGTCAAACGATTGGTAGTATTCTTTGTAAGTCATACTAGTGCGTCCACTGAACCGCATTTATACTAATATTATAAAGCTGAAGAGTTTGTTTGTCTGTTTGATTGAACGCGCTAATCTCAGAAACTACTGGTCCGATTTGAAAAATTCTTTCAGTGTCAGTTCCTTTTATAGAGGAAGGCTATAGGCTATATATTATCCCCGTACTTTTACGGAAATGGGAATTACGCGGGTGAAACCGCGCGGCGTCAGCTAGTCATGAATATAGCGTAAAATTGAACATCCGTTTGATGAGATGAGTCCAATACGATGCTGATATATGGACGCCTATCTTTAATTTATAGCTAGAGTAAAAGATTATTAAAGAGCGAGATTTATGATTTAGTTGTGGTTTTGGTATTTAGGGTTCCGCGTTTTGATATACACTGTACCGCGATGTAGACTGAGGGTAAACAATGATCACATAAATTATGATTTGCTTTTTGAACAATCAGCCACAAAATTATAGTTGACTTATAACCTAAAACTTATACTCAATAGAGTTATTTGTCTGAAACAATTAAAAAAAGCAATCTTGCATTTGCCTAATCATCTAACTTTACGGTGCTTCGAACCGAACGTTCTAAACACGAGTGTAGGAACTATTTTTAAGTTGTCTTTCAAATATCGGCCGGTGACCGGTCGAGTGCTTTGTTTTGGCGAAGGTCACTAGATTGAGGTTCTTGATGGTCGACTCCATATACGAGTACGTATACGTAGGTATAAGGCCGGGTTTCCACTACGCTGGACCGGCAGATTTGCCTAAAACCGTACATCGGACAGAAGTGTTCACATTACACCGGACAAGATAATCGTATGTAAAAAGAAAGAAAAAATCTTTATTACAGCATTATGCCACACAACTCAATATGCTCATAATATTATATAATGTTATCAAATAATATTGTCATATTAAATAATATGACAGGACAATCCTGCGATGTGTGGCATAACCAAATAAAGGGCCCCAACTCAGCATAAGGCATAATATGCTACATACTCTTTAAATAAAAAGAGCATGCAGCGCTGGTTTTCAGTTCTCAAGGCTCGGTATTTTTGCCAGACTAGGTATAATATGAATAACTTCATATAAATTGTACAGCCTCTAGCCCTTTCGGCAGGTTTACCGGTCCGGGAAATCTCCCGGATCGTCGTAGTGAGAACCCGGCTTTAGTGGTTAGATAGGGGCACCGACTGCGTGGGTGTGTTATTATCGCCCACACTTTACTTTTGAATGAGCGTATACGCACGCACGTTTTGGTTACCTACGGGCACGTACGTACTAACGTGGCTCAACATATCACATACTTACATAATATGTCCTCAATACATTCACACTTAGGAGTATCTGATGTGTCTTGTTTATGAATGAACGCAAGATGTCATTTTTAATTATGTTTAGCGTGACGTTACGTTCTTCGTAGACATTCTACACGTTTTTATAGTTTTGTGCGTGCGTTTTATGGTAATAAAAAAAATATATATATACGGTTGAATTGAGAAACCTCCTCCTTTTTTTTGAAGTCGGCTAAAAAGGAGATCATTCATTTTGGGCCCTTTTTGAAAGTGCCGGCCAACGAAAAAAATGGCACGTATCGAGAACTAGCCATCTGGAGTAATAGCTAATATGGCATGAAAGTTGTAGGAGGGCTCTGAACCAAGTTATACAGGTTCGACAATTCGTTATTTCTATACATTTTGTCGATTTTCAAGTGTCCGCCAAAAAATATAATAACTGGTATGTATCGTTAGAACTACCCATTTGATGCATGATCTCCCCATAATAGAGAATATCCCCGACCTCTGTCATTTGTCCATTTGAACTCTTTGATTTTGATTCTAAATCCATGACCTTACTCGTGCAACACGGTGCTGGTTTGAATTAGCGAGTTGCCGTATTATGGAATCTAATGAAATTTTGACGGTCGCCGTGGCGAGGTGGTGCCGTGCGCCGTGGATTTACGAGACGGAGATCCTGGGTTAGATCCCCGGCTGGGTCGATTGAGGTTTCTTAATTGGCCCAGGTCCGGCTGGTGGGAGGCTACAACCAAGCGATTTAGCGTTCCGTAACGATGTCGTGTAGAAACAGAAAGGGTGGATTTTCATCCTACTCCTAACAAGTTAGCCCGCTTCCATCTTAGATTGCATCATCTTTCACGCGTCAGATGAGATTGTGGTCAAGGGCTAACTTTGTTAAGAATAAAAATATTTTTTTATAGCAAACAGTTATAGTCGTCATTAAATTCCGATGGACTTTAATGACGACTGTAAAAACTTCCAAACACTATGGTCTCAAGCCACCTGCATCCAACGGCTCTCTGTTACCCGCTTGATGTCGGTATCGCTATTTCGCCAGTTTTAGGTGATACGAAGTCCACCGGCTCAGACAGTCAGACATGAGTTTTTCAGGATTAGTCGTAAACATAGGTGTCTATGAATATTATTTAAACGGGTACATACCACGATAAAACGACGAGATTTTTTTTCATCATTTTTTTTATGTCGATATTTCGACCCAGTAGTCGACCCAGTCACGACGAGACTGTACCGTCGTGACCACGATCCATGCAACTGCTTTTAAATAATATTCGTAATGAACAACCACGAAAAAAGTTTAAAATAGGTGTCAGCCTACGACTCGGGCTCGCGAGATCTTATGCTAACTTAGCATAAGATCTCGCGAGCCTATTTTAGGTGATAAGTGAGTGAGTTTTTTCAGGTTTTCAGCTATCTTAGTGGTAAACACCTAGTCTGTTTACGAGTAAGTTAGCGAGCTCAAGAAAGGTATCGTGATTTGTTTATTCCGAGGGTTACGCAACGGCGGGGGTCATGCGGTCCGCGCCCAAATGTCGTTCCCGCGAAGTTGAGAACAGTCATATCCTATCGATTTGTTAAGAAGGCGTGCGCGGGGGTGGGGGTGACGTGAGGCGGCGCGGGGCGCGGGGGTGGGTGCCAGCCTCCCGGCGCAGCGTGCAGCTTGCACCTGCCCTGTATCGCGACCTAACCGCGACACACTAGCGACATCACACCGCGCTCTCGAGTGCGCGTACACTGCTGTACACATTTATTTCCCTTCAATCTTTCTTCATCTCGACGACCTCTCTGGCGCAGTTGATAGTGTTGTGGTTCTCAATAGGTCCTGGGTTCGATTCTCAGCTCGGTCAGTATTTTTTTAGTTGACTCAGGTCTGGTCTGGTGGTAGTCATCGGCCGTGATAACTAACCACGATGATGACGATTACGACGACAGGAAAGACGGGTAGAATGTACTCTTAAAGTTATTCCGGTTACATCTTAGTCTGTGTCGTCACTTAACATCAGGTGAGATCGCAGTCAACGGCTAACTTGTCATTGAATAAAAAAATATGGAGTCTTGTAAGACTAGTTCGCTAATTTAATTTCATGAAATGTCCTGAAAATAGGATATTTTAAAACAAAAAAAAATTTCAAAATCGGCCCATAAATGACGGAATTATCGCTGGACATATATAAAAAGAAACATACATACAGTCGAACGTAGAACCTTCTCCTTTTTGGAAGTCGGTTAAAAATGCAATATACTCGTATAATGTATATTTATTTCTTGAAATTTGAAAACTTTACGCCTAAGGGGATGAAAGCTTATTTGAAAAGGCTGAATCTACATTTATACCAATCTCGTTATTGTAAGATGACGACACCACCTCATTTCTTATCATATAAACAATAACAAAGCCGTGCTACAATGTATTCTGGCCTTGTTCATTGCGGCCTAATTTTATTTAATCAGATAATATTATGAAGAGCTTAATAATTCATCTCATTTATGATCAGATATGAAGGCTTTAATCCCACTGCTGTTCGAAAATCCACCATGTTATTATGATTTATACTGCTAAATTAACGCTCCAAAGAACAAAATGATAACACGTTTATTAACTTGATATACTTACGAGTATAATGTATTAGCCCCCATTCTTTTTTTTAATGGGCGTTAAAAAAGCGTTCAAATATAGTGTGAAGTTAAATGAAGGTCTATTTCCAACGCTCGAAATTGAAAATGCAACACAGCTCGAAAAAAAGTCGCGTTTTTAAAACGCTGATGTGTGAACATATCCTTGGGAATGCATTTGTTCGATTTAAAAGCTTCTTTAAACGTCCGTTAAAAGAGCGCTCGTGCGAATGGGGGCTTACAGTTTTGTTTCTTTTGTAAGTTATAACCAATACAAAATACATGAAATGAGCATGCAGCATGAGAAAAAAAGAAAATGAAATAGGAAACTTAAAAGTTTAACTTTTTTTATTAATTAAGTTTTTTTTTCTTTTTTTTTAGTTTGTGTAGAAGAAACTGTTTCTAAAATGATATATCGATGCATTTATGTCTAAATAAAAAAAAAATATTTAAATTATATTTTATATTTTAAACCAAAAATAACAGTGTGTTTCTGTTTATATTTAAACACCAAGTCGTATCTCTGTCGTAGTTGGGTAATGTAGTAATGAATAATAATTGGATAACTTTGTCATAATGTCTCCACCAGTGTACGCTAACTTTCCTCTTGCGAGATGTTCGATGTCCCTTTTGGCCTCGTTCCATTCCCACTGACCCTGAACTGTAGTGAAATTAAAAATATACCGAGTAAACACACGCTAAAGACCCCAACATAAATAGGCTTTGAAGAAACTTTCACTTTTTCAGAAAATCTTTATTTTATCTAAGAAAAGATCGCACCTTGCTACTTGCACAATGTTACTTGTCTTACTGTTTTTTACCGGATATACTTCGATGAGTGCATGCAGGAACTCACCCTCTTGTTCCTCCTTACCTTTTCTAGTCTAGTTAGGCCTTAGTTCACCACGCTGGCCCAATGTAGATTGGCAGACTTCACACACCTGCAGGTTTCCTCATGATGTTTTCCTTCATCGTTCACGATTTTTTTTTTTTTAGAATTTAAACTATCGTGAGTGCTATTCATAGGTTCGAATCCGGTCCGGGGCGTACACCTCCAACTTTTCAGTTGTGTGCATTTTAAGAAATTAAATATCATTATATATCAATTGATATTAAATATCAATTGATTATGAAACACGGCTAAAACTCACGTGATATTAGGTCGGAGTATGCCCGACTAGTTTCATGACTAAGGCCCCGTATGGGTTCGAAACTAGTCGGGCATACTCACGTGAGTTTTAACCGTATTTCATAATCAATTAATATGATATTTAATTTCTTAAAATGATTCGAACCTACGCCATCCAAATCGAAAGCAGAGGTCATAACCACTGGGTTATTAAATCTCACCTTATTATACTCGTAATATATAGTTCAGATGAAGTCGGTGAATAATACAAACAAGTGGTCCAGTTTCGACCACGACCGAACTCGAAGTCGTGATTAAAGTGCAATAATATTGATTTATTTTTATGCAGCGATGCTGTGAACGGTCCCCGGTTTACTGCGGCTCCTAAACGTGGTTTGATCGCTATGGTGGGTTTTATTTGCACGTTTTTAACCGTCGTTTAATTTGATATGTTATAAAATATCATTCATGACTTATAGATAACTTACTCGTAGTAGCAAAAATTATATTGCTTATATGAAGACGCAAAAAGTTGTAATATTTAACTTATAAGTGGAGCTTAATTGTGTCCTCTGAAGTTAATTTTAATTTTAATCATTGATCATCATAATATTAAGTATACACGAGGAGTATACTTAATATCATTGTGATGATTAATTATTGAATTAACTTTAGAGGACACAATTTAGCTTTACTTAAAAGTTAAACAATACAATTTTGCATACATATATGATACTTATAAGATCAACACTTTTTAGAGAAGCTATAAATATTTTTTTTTACATTTGAAGAACATTTTGTCTTTTATATATTACTAGCAGACGCCATGGGGTTATACCCGCGTAGTTCTCGATCCCGTAGGAATACGGGGATAAAATATAGCCTAGTGACACTCACTAATAACGTGAGTTTCTAGTGGTAAAATAATTATCAAAATCGGTTCAGCAGATCCAAAGATTACCCCTTACAATACCACAAACTTTACCTCTATAATCTAGTACCTATACATAGATAGCATAAGTTGTAGATGATAATCCGAAATTTAATTGATTGGCGCTATCTAAATAAACGCAAGCTAAGCCGCAAGCAATAGCTGTTTAGAATATAATGTCAGGTATATCCACGTAGCTCAGCGAGTCGAGAAGCTGAAGTGGCAATGGGCAGGGCACATAGTTCGAAGAGCCGATGGACGTTGGGGTCCCAAGGTCCTGGAATGGAAAGCGCAGTGTTGGTCGACCCCCCACTATGTGGTCTTAGCATATCAAGCGGTTTGCAGGGAGCCGCTGGATGCTGGTGGCTCGAGACCGTTTTGTTTGGAAGTCGGTGCAAGAGGCCTATGTCCAGCTATGTCAATAGTCAATATAGTCAATAGTCATTTATTTCAATGAGGCTTAGTTTACAAGCACTTTCATATTATAAGATAATGGTGATAATAATTAGTCGAAAACTTGAAATTAAATTTACAAGGGTTCCAAACGGTTCGGCCTTGGTCTGAGAAGAGCCCACAACAAACTCAGCCAGGCTTTTTCTTTTTTAGTTTATCACCATTTAACAATAGTTGTATAAGTGACCAGTCATGTAATACATTTCTTTACTAAGCTTTTTTGTCGTTTATATATTCATTAGCACTATAATACTTTTACGTACATCGGCTGAGTAGATAAAGCTACTATAATAATACTTTTATTATATAGCTGAAGAGTTCGTTTGTTTGAACGCGCTATACTCAAGAACTACTAGTACGATTTTTACGTACGATTAAAATTCTTTCAGTGTTAGATAGCCTATTTATCGAGGAAGGCTATAGGCTATATCTTATTCCCTTTCCTTAGTTCCTACGGGAACGGGTACCACGCGGGTGAAACCGTGTGGCGTCAGCTAGTATCACAATAAAGTAAATCAATAAAAGCTGAGATCGTTACGCAGACGAGTCAAATGTCATTCACGTACGCCCGCCCACCGCCGCCGCCCGCCCGGCCACTTCATGATTAGTTTTATACACTAACTTATATTTATAGCCGTAAAGGGCAGAGTGGCAGATAGGCAACGTATACGTACATACTTGGAATGTATAATCTAAACTAATGTTATAAAGAGGTAAAGTTTGTGTGTTTGTACGGAGTAATCTCTGGGTCTACAGAACCGATTTTGAATATTATTTTATCAATAGAAAGCCACGTTATTGTGAGTGTCACAGGCTTTATTTTATCCTCGTATTCCCACGGGAACATATTTTAAAATTTAGCCTATAGCACTCGGGGATAGTGTAACTTCTCAACAGTGAAATAATTCTTCAAATCGGTTCTGAAGTTTCAGAGCCTATTCAATGCAAACAAACAAAAAGAATGTTTCCTCTTTATGATATTATTGCCACTTACAATATACTCTTAGACTAACTTGCTCATGACTGGTAAGAAGAATGTAATTTTACTATGAAATAAGGATAATAATTATGTAACTAAAAAAGTCCTTGGTATAAAGTAAAGGAATGTCAAATGCTCCTTTAGTGTTAACTATAGTTATATCCAATCGAAATTTCAATCAAAATCATTAAAGGAAAACTGTACAGTTAAAAAACTGACGGACTCTACACACGGACGAATTAACGGAACATTTGGATGCCATCGGATCAGTTTCCACCTTCACACAGAAAGTAAAACTATAAGAAATTGTAATGTTGTTATCAATTATAATACTAAATGTTTTTTTTTTTAAAGAACAACTGTTGAGTTTCTTGTCGGATCTACTCAGCAGAATCTACCTTCCAAACCGGTGGTAGAATCTTTACAAATAGTCAACTGACGTTTCAAAAGTGCTTGTAAACTGAGCCTACTTGAAATAAATGAAATTTGAATTCGAACAGTTCGACTGTACATTTAAAACTCTAGGTCCGTAGCAAGAGTTACACGCCAACGCGCCTGTCTTCTCTATCTGTTGGTACTGTACTACATCGAATATCGAAAGTCAACCCATCTTTCGAAACGCAGCCCAATGTCAGGCACGTTGCGTAAGGTCGTAGCTCATTAGACCCACCCGGGATCCAAACCGCTTCGCCTCGTCACTAGGCGTCCACTTGTCGTCGACATGTGGACCATGGGTGAACGCCGCGTTGTCCACCAGAGAACCGCGCGTTGCCAACTCGGGGTTCACGCGAGGCAAGCATATCAACAGCGAGCTATCATCGAGTCCACTCGCAGTCCGCGCGTGGCACCTTGCGATTGAGGCTATCCGGTGATGGTACGGATTTGATGAAGTGAGCGCATGCCCATACGAATCCATACAAAAAATACTAACCACTCGAGGCGAGGCGGTGCGGGTCGGGTCCCGGGTGGGACTAATGAGCTACGATCTTTATTCTTGCAATCACAAGGTTTGAACTAGAGTCCGTGCCAGAAAGAAGTCACTGAATTAAAATTGACAGCGCCTTACACATAGACAATAAGCCCGTCATTACCAAATGACAATGCTCCGCGTCTACGGGACTAGTTTCGTGGCGCGGAGTATAGTCTTGCGATTGGTAGTACGAACAGTTTAGCGTGACCGACACTTTAAGCTCCAGAACATTATGCAGATAAACGCTCGCTGTAAAATGTCATGCAGTGCGACCCACCCCACACGAAACTATCTTTTAGCGCAAGGCCGCAATAAAATATATCTTATTTTTTATTTTACCATATGCCCTTCAGTGTTTATTTTACTACCAAAAGAGAACATTTAGCACGTAGAGTACAAGTCAAGATCTAAGAAATTTTTTTTTGTTTTTTTTTATTTGATACCTACCAAGCAGGTTTTCTGTAGATTACCAACAGAAGTAGAGAAATAAAAATTCTGAGCGTAGGGCTAAGATAACGTACCACGCAATTTGTAGGACAATGTCGCTGTTGAATTTCGTAAGTTAATAAAACAGGTCGGTAACAATTTTCTTTCTCTTCAGAACGATACAAAAAAAAAAGTACTAAAAATCTTCTATTTTTACTAGATTACTCTATTTGAATGTTAGACGGAATAATATTGACCAACAGGGAAAATAAGCTGATTGCATTATTTTTATACTGATCATCAAGCTTTACTTGCGTATTTCACTGATGGACATTAGTTGCCAGCTGTCTTTGAAAATGCGCACTGTCTTTGAATGTGAACGTCAATGTCATCGGATACGTTTTTTTCCTAGAGATTTTGACAAAATGTGTCAAATCCCTAGAAAAACTGTCAGTTTGACACAGATAATGCAATGCAAACGGATACGATCATGTGGCGCAAATGCACCCTTAACAAGTAATTTAGCTGATTTAGCCAACGTATATTTTTCTGGAAATTGGCCTCATGAGATTTCCTTACATGTTCTAATTTATGGCTAATTTTCAGCTTTGTATCGTTTGAATTTTTTGGGCCCAAGTTTGTATGGAGACTGAGTTTTTCTTTTTTTTGAATAGTGCAAAGGGTTAAAAGTCCCACAGATAATGCAGAATCAATATCATATCATAACTATTTCAACAGTGTCCCATTTTGAACTTGAGTATGACCCATATTTGTACTACGGAGTACGTTGGCTAGGGTCGTGGTTGTGCGGGCTCCCGAAGCTCAGCGCCCCTTCGCGACGGGCGGCGCGGCGTGCCCCCAAGGTCGCAGACGTCGAGTGCTACTCGAAGAAATATCGCAGCTTTGTAATATGAATACATTAGTTTTAGACTTACCTTGCTATGTGAAAAGTTATGGTTTATGGTGTAAACTAGCATTGTGTTCAGTGGCGTGCATAAGGTTTTTAAATAGGGTATGAACTATATGTAAAAATTGGAAAAATTCCAGTCCAGTGGTCCAACATTTGTATTGGTTCCTTAGGTCCTTGGCAGTGCTTTGTTACATCTATGAAATGCACGCCACTGTCGTTATTGGATGGAGGTTACTTTTTATTGTTGAAAGCTTTCCAGGGAAACGTCTTTGGTTTGTCGATCTTTAATAACACAAGTCAGCATAAATATTGAGGCCAGTTATTTATATTTATTAAAAAATAAAAAAAAATAATCCTAGTATTTACAAAAACTAACAATAAGATACTTTTATAAATTGTTGAAAGGTTATAAATAGGCACAGTAGTTTTCACAAACGATATTCATGTAGTAGGTACGAGAATAGGGATGATTATTAAAAAAGGATCCACCAAAATACTAAAATAGGAGTATCAGCGTTATGATCCGAAGGATATTCTCCTGGATATTAGAACCTGGATATTAGGTCCTGACTTAAATGAATGCAACAGCGAGCCAACTAAACAATTTTACGCAATTTGAACCCGTAAACCCGCATTGGAGCTAAGTGGTGGGTCTAAACTGTATATCTCCTCTCCTATAAGGCTGACTCTGTTTGTGGGCCGTCAGAATAGGCTGATAATGACACAACATGGTTTCGTAGTCGGGCACGTTCGCGGTTTGTTCTGTGGTGTACACCTGCCCCCCTCGTTTCGCAGTGCATGGTGGTCCGCCGCGGAGCGATCGGAACCGAGGCTCCAAGGTCGTAGACCAAATGTCAAGTCGAAAATATCCAAACCGAATGTACACGAACTATAGCGATTAGGTACGTATCCGATGTTATTAGTTAGCCCATGTGGCTCTTGACTTCGCGAGGTCCTTGGTCAGATTTTGAAATATATAGAGAGAAAATATGCAGCCAACGACGTTTTTTTTTATTCTTTCTCAGACTTATCTCGTGAAGATAAATGGAGAAATGTAGACCAATACCATAGTTCATCAACACAACGAAATGAACATTAGCGACAATTCACCGCTATTGGTTGATATATTTTGTCTATTTCTCTACACGAGATATATCACTTCACATTACCGTTAACATCTGATAGCTATCTACGACCGCGCTAGCTAAGGTTTTTATTACTCCCTATTTCTTGTAATATACAGCATCATTATAAACTAAGGCTTCGTAAAGATGTATGTTTGTGTCAGCTAATATCTATTAGATATAATTCAAATTCTTCACAGAATATTCGTACCTTTCTATATCTATTACGACGTAGACACGTAAGTAACTATACTTACGAATAATGATCATCAAGCAATTAGAGAACAATCTATAACGTATTATTATATCTACAACAATGTAGCTTTCCTATATTGCACTATGTTAGAATGTATGTTAAACTACGTCTTACTAGACACGGGCATAAGTTAGTTATTTCTGCATATCGTCTCCAAAGAGTAAAAAAATCTTTTGTAGGTTTGGGTGTACTCTTCTATAACAAGATCCCCAAGACTGTGATGGACCTGCCAATGCATAGCTTTAAGCAATGTGTTAAAAAACATTTACTTAGTCGAGGTTACTACAACATTGATGAGTTCCTTAAAGATAAAAGCGCTTGGAGGCCATTGGATCAGCTTCCACCTTCACACAGGAAATAAAACTATAAGAAATTGTAATTGTTATCAATTGTAAATTATAATACTGTATGACTTTTTCAAAAGAGCAACTGTTGAGTTTCTTGCCGGTATCTTCTCAGCAGAACCTGCCTTCCGAACCGGTGGTAGAATCTTTACAAATAGTCAACTGACGTGTCAAAAGTGCTTGTAAACTGAGCCTACTTGAAATAAATGATTTTTGATTTGATTTGATTTGACTATGCTGGATTGTAATAACTTTAAGCCTCCATAGTGCAACGACAAAGGAGACGGACTCATCACCGAGAAGTCGTGGTTTGATCTCCGCTGGCCTATTGTGGTACCTATTCCCAGCAGCCTTTTACGATTGTTTTAGTTGGAAATATTATCATATAAAAAATTATCATTATCAACCCATATTCGGTTCACTACTGAGCTCGAGTCTCCTCTCATAATGAGAGGGGTTAGGCCAATAATCCCGCTGCCCTAATGCGGATTGGTAGACTTCACACACGCAGACAATTCTCTGGTATGCAGGTTTCCTCACGATGTTTTTCCTGAACATAATAAATATGACTTTAACCAATTATTTCCAAATGTTCAAGTTTTCTATTGCTAGCCACTCATCATCTAATATGTCGATATGCCTGCAGCGCTAACGGCGACCAACACACGCTCAGTTTTATCGAATATCCTGCCGTTAGCGCTGCTGACACGTGGACTTATTGGATGGGGAGTGGCTAGCATATGTAATCCGCATTGTCGGTAGACACGCTAAGAAATACTACAGAAATAACGATGAAACGCTATGTAGAGGCAATAAATAAACAATAAACAATGATTTTATTCATAAATAACAATTAATCTATTGTATTGATCTAATCAATCAATCAATTCATTTGAATTGTTATAGCTTTACAATCTGCTAGTAACTTCACGTAAACCAACTTCACGTAGATCTTGCCGGGGGGCCATGAACCGGAACGCTCATGGCGGATGCGCTTTGCGCTGCAAATGATGTTTGTTTTGATCGGATTTCGATAGACGTAGATCGACGCGCGTTTTTTTGGACGCCGAAAATAAATGAGAAAAGACGCTTTGGTTTTTTTTTTATAACTGAGTATTTATTTTATGCTCTACAATGGACCGCAGATGTGTTACCACGAGATTTAGCGAGCTCGGAACCGCTGCCAGTAGCAAATAAGACGAACGTCTCTAAGCTTGTGTCATGTGAGGCTTTGAGACTCGGGTCGGATCCGATGAGGATGGTTTGATTTGTGATTTGAAATGAATGTTTGAAAACGCTGTAGCGACATGAAACACGAGGTATTAAAGTTTGTGTTCATTGCTTTTGACGATTTGAATTTGTACCGAATCCAATTCTCAAGCGGGGCGATGTTTTCGTGGCCCAATCTCGTGACTTGCGCTAAAAACATAATACTTTTTTCCTTTATCTATAAACAACTATTTAGACCTTTCTTATGCTAGCCACAAACGGTCAATTATTCTCACGTTTCTGTAGCAACCACGACTTTAATTGATCGTGTTGGTCACTGCGTACATGACGGCTCGACTTGAGCCGCGTGGGTGCTGCTGTTCACTGCAGAAACGTGAGAATAATTGACCGACAATGGGGCCCCACAGATTTCTTTGCGATATATTTTAAATGATACAGTTCTACTATCTTCTACTTCATTTATTTTTAGATATTTTAGAGTTTTTTTAAGTTGACTCTGTAATATCTTACGATAATAGTTCAAAGGCATTGATAGTCCAAAAAATTAACATGTGTTTTGTGTTACAGTGGCCCAGTCAGAAGACTCACCGGTAGCAATGAAACTCAAGAAAATTTGCCTTAAGACGCCGATAGGCGAGGAACAGGCGGCACAAGCTGTTCTAGACCCTGCGATAGGTAAGAATAAGGTTTCAAATTATTTAATACGTTTAATTAACATTTAAAACCATTTCCGCTCCCTTTAAACCAGCCGAATATACGACAAATAGTAAACGACGACTGGTGATTTTTCTTTGTAAACTAGCGAAAATAGGCCTAGTATGAAATAGGTAAATATTGTGATGTTTAAGGCTTTTGTTTTATGCTGCATTAGAAACTAAATACAGCGGTTGTATATGTGGAATACTCTATTCTTCTTACTGCCCAAAGAATTTTTAATAGACTTCAAAAAAGGAGGAGGTTCTCATTTCGTTAAGAAGTGTGTCATAACTTTGGGTTTAATGAATTTAACAACGAGGTATCCTTACATTCTTCTCAACAGTGTCAGTAGCGTAGGCATTATTTCTCAATACATTCGTGCAGTTTCGCAGAATATTGTTTTTTTTTTTTTTTTTTTATTCTTCTTCATTGGTCAACTAGTTTTAATAAAATATAGCCTACTAAAACATTCGCAATAATGCAATTAGCTATATCTGAGAGAGATTGAGATCGGATAAGACGAAGTAGAGATCGGTAATTCCCGCGTAATTCCCTCTCCTGTGGGAATTCCGAGAAATATTAATAAATTTTACTCAGTCCTTGGTTTTTTTAAATCGTTTAAATTTTACTACACCTTTAATTTTTATAGATTTCGTCCAACTTAAAATATTTACATTGTACGGAGATACCTATCATGTACATAGTGAATACAATTAAAATAGAATTTGAGGGGCTTGTAAATTATATAGCTCAACCTATTTAGTACTTGCATACCAAATAGTTGAGTCATAATAAAACACAACTTATTCATAACCGACGCAGTACGTACCTACTGTTACAGAACCTCGTTATCTGTATTTAGCCACCTGTTATATCAACGGCCACGTAGCGTTATAACTACCTAATTAGCCGTTTTTTTTATTCTACAATAATTCGATATGACATAGACTATAGAGCGGCGAAGCGTCGCAGTTGGCTGATTGAATCATGCTTTTATTTCCCATTCCCATCAGCGAGCATTGAGGCTATGATGTCATCAGTTTAATTACGTTGGGCCGCTTCATTTACTTACCTTTAAAACACTATTAATTACCGCTCTTCCACTGTGGTTTTACATCCATCATGTTAAAGCGCAAGATCGTGTAATCGATGGTACTTTCGATGTATCGATAATCGATACGTATTTGCTATGTATCGATACCCTTTCGGTTGCAGTAGTAGTCTTTGTGATAGTGTTCCTTCTATTGCAATGCTTATTGACGGTAACGGACGGACGGTGTTCGATTCCCACAACTGGAAAATATTAGTGTGATGCTTTTTTTTAATATTCTTTACAAGTTAGCCCTTGACTACAATCTCACCTGAAGGTAAGTGATGATCCACACCCCTTTCGGTTTCTACACGGCATCGTACCGGAACGCTAAATCGCTTGGCGGTACGTCTTTGCCGGTAGGGTGGTAAATAGCCACGGCCGAAGCCTCTCATCAGCCAGACCTGGACTAATTAAGAAAATCTCAAACGGCCCAGCCGGGGATCGAACCCAGGACCTCCGTTTTTTAAATCCACCGCGCATACCACTGCGCCACGGAGGCCGTCAAAATGATGTTTCTGTAGGGTAAAATGCTACAATACGCCCCACTTTTAAGTAAAGTGCAATAAAATAACCTCTAAATAAATCTAATCGTATATTTTATAAGATATGTAACAAACAGTTTATAAACTACAAAATGGCACCTTAGTTTGGTAAAAAATCCTTATACACTAGCTAAAAATAAAATTTTTTTAAAACCTATTCCAATGTCTGGGTGTATTTTTACATTATTCGAGTATAAGTATATATAATAAGTATTATCCAAGTATATATGTTGTAGACATGATTGCCCAGTGGATACTACCTCTGCCTTTGATTCGGAGGGCGTGGGTTAGAGTTTTTTCGTGTTAGGGTTTCTATATGAGACACCAGATAACCACGTTATGTGAGTTAACCCAATACTGCAACACTGTGTAATACGTACATAGTACGTATAAATTGTACACAATCGTTAGCAGGTCGTTAATGGTGTAACTCAGATCTGCCGTGCGCTACGCGAGAGGAATAACCTATAATTAGATGCGCGTACACCAATCCTCGCCTATGGTACTCCGGACACGTTCGCTATGTCGGCACTCGGTACCGCATAAATGTTTGATGTTAAACAGTCTCCAAAATTGCGGACTTTGTTTTCATTACGCATCGCATTCTGGCGGCCGCGTGGCGCGATAGCAAACATTACTGTGCAGTTTTTTTTTTTTTTGATATATATATGGGCCAGTTTGGGGGAAATCGGAAATCATAAATATACGAGTGGCTTTCATAGATCAACGGTTAAAAGTTTGATTGGAATCAGAAAGTTCAATAGTTACTATTCTCTATCGTTGCATTAATAAACCAGTGGATAATGACCTCAAGCTACGATTCGGGGCTTAGGTTCGAATCCAGTCCGGGGTATGCACCTTCAACTTTTGATTTATGTTTATTGTAAGAAATTATCACGTGCCTCAAACGGTGAAGGAAAAACATCGTGAGGAAACCTGCATACCTGGTTATTTTCTTAATTCTCTACGTGTGTAAAGTGGATTTATATTATTAGTCTAAACCTCTCATTCGGACAAGAGACTCGTGCTCAACAGTGAGCCGTATATGGGTTGAATGATTTATTAATTAATTTTAGTAGTGCTTTTGTTGGTGGCAGAGCTCTTGGTTGTCCGAGGACGTACTACCACCAAGCGAAATGCTATGTGGTACTCTGAAGGGTTGTAGTTGCTGGTGAAATGGCAGGCTTAATACAGCGATCCTCAGGTTGATGAAAAACATAAATAATGCGTTATTGGAATTTTTCCTACAAGAAAACTCTTTTAGCAGCCTGGAGTTGGGAAGTACACAGGGGTGTACCAAAAAGTAAAGCCGGTCTTGCGCCTGATCTTTCTCCCGTCATGACAGTCCTATCAGTGGCGTATATAAAGTTGTCGATCAGGGTATGCAATAGTAAGAAAAATTAACTAAACTGGGAAAATATTCATTTAATAAAATCATTAGAAAACAACTCTTAGGTAATGCAGTACTTTAATGCATGTATGAATCTGAGTCCCATCGGTGTATAGGGAAGGAATATACACACTTGTGCACTATATTACGGTTAGGATGATATTATAATTATTAGGCCTTGCGAAGTAAAACGAGTCGTTCAGCGATGTCTCCAGCAGGCTAATTTACTAACTGTGACATAATTATGTTAGTTGACATATACGAAATTGAGATTCTATGTAACAAATGTCATCCGGTGCCTATTATACAGTAGATGGATATCATACAGTAGATAGATGACTCTCAGTTGATTTGATGTTTATTTTAATCATCATCATCATTAACAGCCGATGGACGTCCACTGCTGGACATAGGCCTCTTGCATGGCATTCCAAACAAAACGGTCTCGAGCCGCGAGCATCCAGCGGCTCCCGGCTACCCGCTTGATGTCTTCGGTCCACCTAGTCGACCTAGGGGTCGACCAACACTGCGTTTTCCGGCGCGGGGTCGCCAATCCAGCACCTTGGGACCCCAACGTCCATCGGCTCTGCGAACTTTGTGGCCTGCCCATTGCCGCTTCAGCTTCGCGACTCGCTGAGCTACTTCAGTGACTTTGGTTCTTCTGCGGATCTCCTCATTTCTGATTCGATCACGCAGAAAAATCCCAAGCATAGCTCGCTCCATCGGCCGCTGAGTGACTTTGAGCCTTTTTATGATTTATTTTATAGGTTTATAATAAATACCAAATTAGTGAATAGGCCAGCAGGTGCTTGAGCCTCGTTACTTACGTAAAACTGGATGATGTCGAAGCTCTGTTGTGGTTTTCCACTTAACATAAAATGGGAAAATTTCTAACGAATTTCATCGTATGGGGAGCGTCATTAGATTAATCTCAGTTGTGGTAACGGCTCGGGTTTATTATTTCCCAGATACCCCATTACTTTTTACGAAATCGGGTTTTTGAATTGTTAATTAATTTAATTTTTTATTTAACAAGATTTCATGAGTAAACTAAGTAATTGGACGATCTTAAGGAAACAATTAGGCAAGGGGGAATTACAAAAAGATTTTAAAAGCCTCCTTTAATTTGTCGGGTATTAACAATTTGGTTAGATTGCACTATGGGGAGGATCTAACATCGGCTAAAGTGGGTTTGCTCCTAATGCATTGTATGGGCGGGGTTAACAGGCGCTTTGGCGTAAAGGCGGATAATCGTCGCGTACCTGCATTTTCAACTAGTGTACATATATACACGTAAACATATCCGTATGTTTCTATGTATCTCAGTGACATCTATTGCTTGAATGTCTGGAAAGGTATATATTACTGTTTGTTCATGCAGTGTTTATTATCATTCTCACCCTTTTTTTAACCGACTTCAAAAAAAGGAGGAGGTTCTCAATTCGAGTGTATGTTTTTTTGTATGTATGTTACCGGATTACTCGAAGACGCCTGGACCGATTTGAATAATTCTTTTTTTGTTTGAAAGGGTATACTCCTGAGGTGGTCCCATTGTCACAGGATCTGATGATGGGATTCTGGAGAAATCGAGGGGAACTTTCAAAAATCGTAGGGGCAACTATAGCGTTTTTTTTTATTTTTTCCATTAACCACTTAAAAGCACTACAACTAAATGAAAGTCTGGAGTCGATCTGATGATAAAGCCGAAATACACACCGCCTTCAAACTGATCATCAGTTAGAACAAAATATATAAAACTTAGTATGAAGTCAGTATGTTATAAGTTTTTGAAGTCAGTTGAATTTTTTTTATTAAAATCTTTTTTAACGGCCCCACTACAAGGCTCCTGGGGATATGAAGACCCACCACGCTGTTCAATTGAGGATTTTGGAGTTTAGGATGATCATTTTAAATTCTTTAACGACCACTATCAGTCTTATGATGATCGTGAATGACCGAGACCGACAGCTTAACGTGCTCTCTCATAGGAACGAAGATGTAACAGTTCCAACTTCCCCACCCTTGGTTGAGATATATATGGAAAATTTCATACAAGTCTACACAGGCGACGTAACAGTCAAAAATAAGGTCAATGTCAAAATAATTTTTTTTGGTGACTATAATGCGATATTTTCAAAAGTATAATTTTGGTTGTTTTTTATGCATTACTTGTTGTAACGTTAAGGCAATAATATTTTACACTAGAGATAGGACACTAGAACATTTTCTTACTACTACTTACTTCTCTGGTAACTTGTTTGTTGGAGGCATTCTTTAATTTAGGGGACGTGCCCTATGGGTGATTAGCAACCCCTCACGGGAAATGCATTTCAATCTGAGAAGAACAATAAAACGATATTAATGTTTATTGACAAAACATTCTAAAACTTAGCTGCATATATGAATACTTTCACGATTTTCATCAGAACGAAATCTTAATTTAATTTTTATTTATATAATTTTGTAATTAATCAATTTATATATAATTAATGTAATTTTTAGGTTGAAGCTTGCTTTTATTTATTAGCTAGAGCAAGATATTTATATCTAGAGTATTGGTTTGTCCCTGTAACTCAAGTAGGTGGGGTTTAAAGCTTTTAAACTTAGCTACTTATGCGTTCGCTTTCGTGAAAATAAACGAACTGAAAAAAAAATCGAAAGTCGTTAACATTGTTATGGTGAGTCGACAGACGTTAGCGGCCCAAATATTTATTTGTTTTCGGAAATGTATTGTGACGTAGGTTTACTGCTGTAGCCCATGTTTCGGGTCATTCATGAAGAGAATTTTCTTCACGATTGTCATCACCTTTATCTACTACTGGCCCACTAATGGACCATGTCTTTATAACTTACAAGGGGTTACAGCTCTGGCCCACCACTCCGCTTCAATGTTTCACAAGTTATAGGGTGATTATGTTGACTTTGTAAAAATCACTATAAATTATGTAAGTAATTATGTTCATGTTAATGAAATGCACAAAAAAAATCTAGAAAGAAAGAAAAGCTCGGTATGTTATACCCTACTACAGGATTAGGTCTTCGCCGTTATAGGAATACCTTATCTGGCTTCGGACCATGAAGGCCTAGGTTCGAACTTTGACTCCAGGGTTGGGCTGTGATACATCGTGCTTTTCTTTTTTTTAAGAATTTCTAGCGGTCCGGAGTAAGTGTAGGTGATGTTTATACTTTCATGCTCATTCCTGTATCGGAAAGCTCATTAGTTTTTTTAGCTTTTAACATCTGATATTTACAAAGACAACATCATCAGGGCTTCTTGTTCTTAAGAACTTCTAGGAGCTTGGATTTGAGAAATAGGTGATGTTTTACTTTCGTGCTTCCTCCGTGTTTCGGAAAACTCATTAAGCTTTTTTAGCTTTTAACATGTGACCTTTACAAAGACAACATCATTGGCTTGCTGCTGCAATGCAGACAGCAACAAGCCCTGTATAGTCAACACAATAGGCCGGAGACGCCGACTTCGCCATTGCATTCCCGTCGCGTCGTGCGTGCCGCTGCAGTCTCCTCCGCGGCGGTAATTTGATTGGGCGCTCGCTGTCACCTATGCGCCGCAGTCGCCCGGCCGTCGCTCGCCGGCTATCGATTAGAGCCCCCGCCTCCCCCGCGCCGCGAACCGGATCTCGTCACGCCGCCATTGTGTACCGCGACGCTTAAACGCATTCGTTTCTCCCGATGCGAAAACGACGCATTCCTTCCGCGCGCCCGTGCCTGCCCCCCGCCCGCCCCGCGCCGCCCGCGGCGCCTCGCAGGACCGCACCGCCGCACCGACCGACCTCTCATTACACATTTACAGTTTCACCTCGCGCGCCGATCGAGAGCAATGCATCGATCCCTGACACGACACATGTTGATGACAACTTAGCTCTTCTCTTCTTAGCACCAATGTAGAAAACTAAGAACGAAACATGCCAGACAAATTAACACTTGCCTATGATCAAAAATGCTAAACTATCGAAGCCAGAACATTTACAGTTTAATCTCGCTCGCCGATCGAAAGCAATGCATCGATCCCTTGACACGACACATGTTGATGACAACTTAGCTTTTCTCTTCTTAGCACCAATGTAGAAACTAAGAACGAAACTTGCCAGACAAATTAGCACTTGCCCATGATAGAAAATGCTAAATTAACCCGAGCAGGGCATCGTAGCCAGGACCTCTACACATTTACAGTTTAATCTCACGCTCCGATCGAGACACATGTTGATGCTAATTTAGCTCTTATCTTCTTCTTAGCACAAATGTTCGCCAGAGGGTAAAACTAAGAACGAAACATGCCAGACATCTGAGCACTTGCCTATGATCGAAAATGCTAAACTAACCCGAGCTCAGTATAAACCAGGACCTCTAAACTTTTATAGTTTCACCTCGCGCGTCGATCGAGAGTCTGACACGACACATGTTGCTGGCAATTTAGCTCTTCTCTTCTTAGCACAAATGTTCGCCAGAGGGTGAAAGTAAGAACGAAACATGCCAGACATTTTAGCACCTGCCTATGACCGAAAATGCTAAACTAACCCGAGCAGGCTATCGAAGCCGGGACCTCTACACATTTATAGTTTCACCTCGCGCGCCGATCGAGACGACACATGTTGATGCCAATTTAGCTCTTTTCTTCTTAGCACAAATGTTCGCCAGAGGGTAAAACTAAGAACGAAACATGCCAGACATCTTGCACTTGCCTATGATCGAAAAAGCTAAACTAACCCGAGCAGGGTATCGAAGGCAGGACCTCTACACATTTATAGTTTCACCTCGCGCGCCGATCGAGAGCAATGCATCGTTGCCTTGACATGACACATGGTTTGATGACGACTTAACAGGCAGGTGGGAATGGCCTTACTTCGAAGAAGTAAAAGTGGTTCCACCCATTCCTCGTACCGGAACGCTAAATCGCTTGGCGACACGTCTTTGCCGGTAGCCTAGTAACTAGTCACGGCCGATGCGTTCCACCAGACCAGAGGATTTATGATGCATATCGCAAATGATAGTCTTGTAATTACCTTAAACAGCTTAAGCTCACATACATGACTAGCGGACTAGCGACTTCGTCCGTCCTTAGTTAGACCTCCTTAATCCGGCCCTCTCACAAAATCCGTTCTTAGTGGACGTCTACTACCTATGATATGAACTACCTCTATGGCAAATTTCAAGTTTGTGCGTCAAGCGGTTTTCGAGATATCGCTATATTATCATAGTCCGTACGTGTTTTGACGGCCTCCGTGACGCAGTGGTATGCGCGGTGGACTTACAAAACGGAGGTCCTGGGTTCGATCCCCAGCTGGGCCGATTGAGATTTTCTTAATTGGTTTAGGTCTGGCTGGTGGGAGGCTTCAGCCGTGGCTAGTTACCACCCTACCGGCAAAGACGTACCGCCAAGCGATTTAGCGTTCCGGTACGATGTCGTGTAGAAACCGAAAGGAGTGTGGATTTTCATCCTCCTCCTCTTTCAAGTTAGCCCTCTTCCATCTTAGACTGCATCATCACTTACCATCAGGTGAGATTGCAGTCAAGGGCTAACTTGTAAAGAATAAAAAAAAAAATCTCTACTACTGTTCTCTAATCTCAATGTTACAACTGTAACAAGGTCTACGCAGGTGAAGCCACGGGGCGAAACTAATTCATATGTACGTGAAGTTAATATGTTACATATTGCGAACAAATAATAAAGTTGCAACACAAGTTTACACTCGGCGGCTGTTGCACCATGCAGCGTCCGCGCAATATGCCCTTATTGGGTAAAATCATTTGATATGACGCCGGCCCGTTGCACGGCCGATCCGGGCGTTACACGTACCGTACCTGTCCGTCTACCAGTGGCGTGCATAAGGTTATCGACCAGGGTGCACACGTAAAAGAAAATTAAGCATATTCGGAAAATTTGCATTTAATAAGCATTAAGAAAAATCTCTTGGATATGCAGCACTTTAATGCTTATATGAAGTGCAAGCCACAGCTGTTTACTTAACTGCATTGTGGTCCAGTGGTTTTGGATTATGAGATAAGTACTGAGGTTTATTTTCTTTTAAGAAATTTTTAGTTATTTAAATTAAGGCGTGTGGGGTTATCGGACCGTGGGTTGCTAAGACTAATGAATTTAACAATATTAACCTAAGGCCGCGTAAACCGCTATAAGCAGGCCTGGCCATGTAGCGGGCCTGGACCTGTAGCGGGCCGTTAAAACAGGCTGATAATGATGATCTGTCTACTTATCGACTTTACAGCCCTAGGTTGGTTTTACAGTCCCGCTGACTAGCGAGGGTGGCAAGCGCAATGCCCCGCGCGAAGCTCGGCCGTCATCGCGGTCATGAAACTATAACGGCGGCCTCCGTGGCGCAGTGGTATGCGCGGTGGATTTACAAAACGGAGGTCCTGGCTTCGATCCCCGGCTGGGCCGATTGAGATTTTCTTAATCGGTCCAAGTCTGGCTTCCGCCGTGGCTAGTTACCACCCAACCGACAAAGACGTACCGCCAAGCGATTTAGTGTTCCGGTACGATGTCGTGTAGAAACCGAAAAGGGGTGTGGATTTTCATCCTCCTGCTAACAAGTTAGCCCGCTTCCATCTTAGACTGCATCATCACTTATCATAAGGTGAGATTGTAGTCAAGGGCTAACTTGTAAAGAATAAAATAAAAATAAAAAATACTAGCTGATCCATCGAACGTTGTTTTGCCTTATCGCTATTAAAAATATAAGTCGATCGTAGAAGGGTGACAGTATGAAGTTGTATATTATATTTCTCTGTGTTAAATCTTATTAATTTTTTAATAAGATATTATTAATAATATCTTATTAAAAAATTGATGTTGGCCGATTCTCAGACCTACCTGGTAAGCACACAAAATTTCATAAAAATCGGCCAACCGTGTGTGAGTAATTTGGTAACCGACGTCGCGACACGAGAATTTTATATATACCTATTATATATAAAATTGTGGGTGTGGGTTCGAATCCTGTCCGGGGCATGCACCTCCAACTTTTCAGTTGTGTGCATTTTAAAAAATTAAATATCATGTGTCTCAAACGGTGAAGGAAAAACACCGTGAGGAAACCCTGCATACCAGAGAATTTTCTCAATTTTCTGCGTGTGTGAAATCTGCCAATCCGCATTGGGTGGGCCAACGTGGTGGACTATCGGCCTAACCGCTCTCATTCTGAGAGGAGACTCGAGCTCAGCAGTGATCCGAATATGGGTTGATATTGATGATATATAAAATATTATGATAATGCTTAGAATTAAATCCATTTCCGCTTTAACAGTCTGAACGTAAGGTTGGTTTTAAATCGCATTTTCCTGAGCTATCGACGTACCTTTGACTGTTACGTATACACTAACAAGGCGAATTTCCCTCTATCAAAAGCGTCGGCAAATATTGATAGTATCTCAAGGCGACTTTGAGGGTGTATAGTATCGCTTTGCTGATATATACAGCCAATACACACTAAACGTTCGGCATCTTGGCTAGTCACTTGCTCTTAGCTATTAAATACCCGTACCTACGAGAATTTCACACTTACTAGCTTGAGTAAAGGTCCAGTTCTACTAAAATATTTGAGTATTATGGTGCAGTCAATTATTTACCAGTCAAAACAAAAACTAAAGTCTGAACCGCAATAAAAAAATTTGTATCCTTTTGCATCTAAGGATTAGTTGTTCTAACGAATTCTTGGATACAAGTGTTAGAAACTCTCTATATACAGGATGTCCCGCAATTAATGGATAAAACGCACAAAACAAATAAAACATTATAAAAATAGTATTGAATTATACGTTGATAATTGAATCTGTAATGGCAAAAATCATATCTAAAATCTTAATTCAAGCAGCTACAGCATTGAAAAAACTGATTCAAGATAAAAGTGTTTTGTCGGACCTGGGTGACATTGTCGCATGGGTTCGTCGACTTTTCGCGGATGAAAGCAAAATAAATAAATCATTACATAATATTACCTTCGTCACCCTAGGGAATTTCTCAAAACCATTCGAATTAGTTTTATATAATTAGGTGGCGTATCTACCATTTGCTATTGATCCATTAATTATGGGACATCTCTATATAGAGAGCTTCTAACATCTTGTATCCAAAGATTACTTAGAACAACGAATTCTGAATGTATAGCAATCTTTAGGACTACCACAGAGTCAGCTAGCGTTTTCCATGTTCTGTAAGGACTATTATGTAAACTTGTTCTAACAATGTTATGGTAAATAATTTTAAACTTCAAAAATTGACAATGTACAATTATTCTTTAATAGTAGGTAGTTAAGCCGTGGCCCACGAATCTACCGACGAACAGTTTCAAAGCTTTATTATAGACTTATCCGTATTCCTGGACCGCAGAACTACTCGTATAACCCCGCGTAAGACTTCTGTTCTCAATAAGTGTACGTCCTGAGTTACAGCATAGCGTATGCGGAATCCTTGGCGGACGAAACAAATACTCGACAGCTTTTTACAATAATTAAACTATCGTGAGTATTATTCGTAATAAATTAATAATTACTCGACAAGTTTGAAATTGTCGTAAGTGCGAGTAGGTGCGTTGACGTTTCTTACAATAGAAAGAAAGAAAGAAAGAAAGAAAATGTATTTATTACTACATTATGCCACACATCACAATTATTTAAGAATAATACCTTGCGATATGTGGCATAACCTAGAAAAGGGTCCTAGCTCTATATACGAAAAACATACAGCGCTGATTTTCAGCTAGGACCCAGTTCCAAGTGCCACCACGAAAACATTCAACATAAACCTATATTCATAGCCAAACCAAATTAAAACTTATAACTAGTTTTTAAAATTATAAAAAAGAACGAAAAGAAAAATTATATAACATTAAAGTACCTACAGTATTTAAACCAACAATCAAATTAATTCCCAAGTTTAAATGTACCCACTATACTATTATTTTTATATTATTATTATATTTACCTACTATACTACATAATATTCCACATACATCCTCAGAATATAGAAAACTCCAGAAGGTATGATCGCACATAGGAATGCAACCGTCGAAATTACTCTTTTTTGGTGTACTCGTAATTTCACGAACAAGCGATTAGTCACTGTGTATGCCGTGCTGTGTGATGTGCAAGTTTTGGACACACTGCGTGCTTTTATAATGACGGCTGAACGTGGTTTCTGGTGTTTTCTGTATTCTGAGAGGCGATCCGCTGCCACTCAGGACTTGCACTATAAGCCCTCAATGACAGCGCATAGTCTATTCGGAATTCGCGTCCCACGAAGTGACTATGCTAAAGAAACGTCCACGCGGCCGCTCTTAACTCGATCCAATCGCTATAATATAGTGCAATTCTGTCTAATTCGAAAAAGTTTTTTCTTTGACCCAGAAAAGATCAAAAATACTTGGAACGTTGCGACTCGCGACTCTTGTGGCCATCAGGACTTTTAGCCATGTGGCACGTAGATTCTCTTTCTACAAACGCTAACGCTTCGAATATTTAAAAATGTATGGGAATGTATATATTTGCTATCAACAGTTCACAACCGATCCGATCGACAACTTGTCCACCACCGCGCTGGCCTAATGCGGATTGGATTGAATTCTCTGCGTGCAGATAATTAATAAAATTCTCTGGTATGCAGGTTTCCTCACGATTTTTTTCCTTGTCCGTTTGAGTCACGTGATATTTAATTTCTTAAAATGCACACAACTTAAAAGTTCGAGGCGCAGGTAACAAAAAATCTAGTTTCAAATAGATCGAACTACTATCGTAAAATTGCAGTACACTCGCTTCGTTATATTTGAGTGTACAGTACATACAGTAAGTACAAAATTAATGAACACATCATCGGCTACGGTAACAAAAAAGTCCGCAGTGCTGAGATATTTTTTGTACAATAAAAAAAAAATTAAAACACAAAAGCATAAATATGTATGCCAGCCTAAATGGCCTGCACTGGCATTCATGCTTTTGTTTAAACTGCTCATTTGGTATTACAATGCCACAAGTACCTACAAAACCTACCACGAGTATGCACCGCAGTTAGGGCTGCCAATGCCGAATATCTTGGTTTTTTTTATTATACAAATTGGTATTATTGGGTAAATATGGTGGTGGTCATTAATCACACAGACATACCTGACGTTTCAAGAGTGCTTGTAAGCGAATCCTGCTTTTCTTTATTTTCATTTTAAGTGGTCGCAGTCTAGCGTTGAGTTTGAATGTGTCCGTTTGAAATATATTTCAGTATTGAAAAGCTCATTATTGAGGAAGGCTAAAGTTATAGCCTATATTTATACTAATTTTAAAGTTTCTGAGGTTGTAGGGGATTTATAAAGTTCTTCTACCAAGAGAAAGCCACGTTATTTGTGAGTGTCATAGACTATTTATTATCCCCGCATCCCCACAGAAATGGGGACTACGCGGGTAAAACCGCGAGGGTTCTGTTAGTGCGCTATAATTATACGCGATTGAAATTACCGGGCCAGCGGCCGTGATCCCTCCAGACAACCGAAACTGAAAAATGCACTCTGCAATGACTTATGTGTTTTTCCCGTCTTTTATACTGTCTATAATAGTAACTTGCTTATTTACTTGTTAATTTTTGTAAGTCATCAAAATAGATCCCGATTTTACCGCCAAATTCATTTTTATAAAAAATTCATTTACAAAAAATATTTTTTTGTTGGTTAGATAAGCAAGTATCTAAGAGTAGGTACATTTTTATTTTCCGATAAATTATGGCAACCCTAACTCATAGTTGGTCACTGTAAACTTGTAAAGGTTAAAGTCAAAGTCTTCATTATGTTATATTATGAAAAATTTAACTACTATCCCAAAAATAGTAATGAGACTTATGTATCGTAGCCATTAACCGGAAATAGTGAAAAGAACACCAGCAAAGCCAAGGAATCCAGTGGTACCTATACCTTAATCCATTGGCAAAATGTCGGCGAATAAATCAGCTGGCTGATTTGAGTATATAATTGTAAATTTAAGTACTCATATAAGTTGACAAAGCCCAGGATCCGGTTGATTCTGGTAGCCAACTGGGTTACCGGGTAATGAAAATTTCTGAGCGTCGGAACGAGATAATGCACCACGCAATTTGTAGGACTGGAAAATTAACTTGATAGTAATCAATTGTAAAAATGTTCCACGGATCCCGGTCTATACACGATACCCGTATAATCATAACCGTCTAGCGACTTACTCGTACTTCTTTGCAACTAACTAGCGGGCGCCTACGACTTCGTCCATGTAGCCAAACTTAGTTATCATAAAAGACTATCCGTAGTGACCTCTTGAGTCTTGAGACTATCTATTGTTGAAAACCGAATTAATATCCTTTTCTTGGTTTATATGATCTAAGTATACTTACATTCAGAGAGACGGCAGGAGGTGATTTTCGTTTCGTTATTACTAGGAATACTACGAATAAGTACAAGTTTATGAGGACTGGAGAACAATCCGGTGTATCGTTCTTAGGGTTCCGTAGTCAACATCCCCCTTATTGTGTCGCCATGTCCGTCTGTCTGTCTGTCTAGCTCAGCGACTATCACTACTAGGAAGTTTTAATTAAGTATCATTATGTAGTGCTTATTAAACCTACGGAACACTACAATGTGCGTTGCCTGACACGCACTTGGCCGGTTTTATAGTTATGTCCGGTGCGCTTTCAAGGTTTATGAGCTTCAATAATGTTTCAGTAACAGTAAATATAAATTATTGTAGTCGTATACATTTTTTATTGAGACATTTTATAAATCGATCGTCCGTCGTTAACTTATTTTTAATGGCCTACGAGCTAGGCCAGGCTCGGGGACGGATTTGGAGCTTAGACCCACCACGCTGACCCAATGTGTTATAATGTTTGATTTAGAATGGTTACTTATTTTCAAATATTATGATTTTTTTTGATGGCCCGCGTGTCGCAATGTTATGCACGGTGCATTTACAAGATAGAGGTCCTGGGTTCGATCTCTTTTCTTAATTGGTCCAGGTCTGGCTGGCGGGAGGCCTCGGCCATGACTAGTTACCTTACCGGCAAAGACGTTCCGCCAAGCGTTTAGGGTTTCGGTACGATGTCGTGTAAAAACCGAAAGGGGTGTGGATTTCATCCACTTACAATTAGGTGAGATTATAGTCAAGAGCTAACTTGTAAATAATAAAAAAAATCATTTTATATAAATAAGGTTGGTGAACCTAGGGTGCATGTGATCCTTTGGTTGCTTGTCAAGCTGACAATAATTTTTCGCTGTCGCATTCCAGTTTATAAATTCGTAAACGCTGCAATTTATTATAATTTTATGCGGCTTCCTTGCTCACTCGTTTTTAAGTAAAATTATCTTTTCCATGATCACGTTTACGACCATGAATCGGAAGAAACTCCTATGTGTGTTTATAGTTTGTTGAAACGAATAAATGTAGACATTTGAATAACAATTACCCATACTGGCTGCTCATTATCGGGCTCAGCTTACGTGTTGGACATCTCGTTTGAATTACAGATTCCGGCCGACACGAGTGATAGTTGTATCTTTTATTTAAATGGCGGGTGTCGTTGACCCCCGTGGAAATAGCAGGAGCGTCGCGGCTTAACACTAGGTAGTTGGGTACCCTCGGCGGTCGCGCGCATGCCTGTTTCTAAGGTCGCGCCCGCCGCTGCCTTCCGATGGAAATGATTTCAATTAAAATGCCGTTTGCGGCTCACGTCGCGGCCGCACGCTGCGGCTTGCGGCTTGCGGCTCGGAGACTACGGCCGCGTCTTACCATCGGCCGCTGTTGTCACTGCGGTGTTTCGCGAGCGGGCAGATTTATTTGGACGTACCCCCTTCGGGAGGTGGGGGGGCGGGCGCGCCACCCACCGCGCCACCTCCACACATTTGACTGGATCAATAAGTAAGCAAAGGATGCCCGAGCAGAAAAACCATACACCCGACCACCCCAAGGGGGCACACGTAACCAACCCCCCCACTAGCGGGGGGAGGGGCTCCACAGATTGCCATTTTCTCTTTGCCTACGCTTTAATTAGTTGCGTAGTGACGCGTGTGGATCCATAATCCGAATTTATTAAATTGCCGAAAGAGTCGTGTTGTAAGGTTTTCGCCGAACATGAAAATTCTTCCAACCATATTATAATAATGATATATACAATAATACATACTGGAATATTACATACATAGACTAAATAAGTTCTATAATTATATCTTATTATGATACATTATTTTTTGTTTGTTTCGATCACCTTGATAAAAAATAATAATTGCCAAATCTTATACACATAAGCAATATTCTTGTTGCCCTCCGATTAATCGGAAGGACATGAAGAAATCGGTACGATAATTGTCCCACGGACGAAGATCGAACCGATGACCTCTCAGTTGAATCTAGCCTCTCTACCATGGAGCTATTGAAGCCTATAAACGATGTTATTATGTGACGAAGAATCGTTATTTACCTGTAAAAGACAGTGGCATTCACAAGGTTTTTAACTAGCGTGAGCATTATACGTAATTTTTTTTTTATTTTCTACAAGTAAGCCCTTGAACACAATCTCACCTGATGGTAAGTGATGATGTCCAACGATGACGATGAAATCCACATTCCTTTCGGTTTCACCGTACCGAAACGCTAAATCGTTTGGCGGTACGTCTTTGCCGGTAGGATGATAACTAGCTATAGCCAAAGTTTCCCAGCCAGACCTGGACCAATTAAGAAATCCTCAATTGGCCCAGCCGGGAATCGAACCCATTACCTCGGTCTTGTAAGTCCACCGCGCAAACCACTGCGCCACGGAAGCCGTCAAAAACTTGTACAAAACGAAAATTCCTTCTCCAAAATAAGTTCATAATGAATCCCCAGGATAGGCAGTGCATTATTGCATCTATGAAGTGCACGCCACTAGTACAAAGTGCCGGTACAAACGTACAAACATTATAAACCAAACCACGATATATGATTATATGGCGATCGGAATAAAGCTGTTCTAGTGAATCCTAATCTTGAGTCCATAGCGCTGACAATGCCACCATAGAATAGATTAGATAAGAAGTGATACAGCGCACCCCACCTGAAACAGACGAGCGAGCTTCCTGTGCTCTATGTACATTACAATATTGTTACACTAGCGGACGCCCGCGACTTCGTCCGCGTGGAATTTAGTTTTTCACAAATCCCTCGGGATCCATGGACTTTTCCGGGATAAAAAGTAGCCTATGTGTTAAACCATACTATAACATATCTCAATACCAAATTTCAGCTAATTTGGTTCAGTAGTCGAGGCGTGAAACAGTAATAAACATTCATATCATCAAAATCATCAGTTTTCACAAATCTCGGGAAACCATGGATTTTTCGGGATTAAAAATATAGCATATGTGTTAATCCAGAGTAAAACTAATTTACCTTCTAAATTACAGGCAAATTGCTTCAGTAGTAGCGGCGTTGAAAAGTAACAAACATCCAAACATCCATACAAACTTTCGCGTTTATAATGTTAGTAGGCTAGGATTACTATACTGGTCGAAAATAGAGTTATAACTAAGCAACTTACTTAGTCCATTTATATCGTACCTACTAAATGATTTAAAAATAAAGGAGAATTTTACTATAGCTTGGCAACTGCGTACGTAACACTCTCGATGTTCCGCGCGGGAGGCGTGTAGCGATGAATGAAAAACCCACAACTGATTCCGAATCGAAGGCAGATTTTATATCCACTATGCTGTCACGTCTCTCAAATACACATTGCAAATATATGAATTGCCTTTCCAGCTTCGGTTTGCCTACCACCTCTAATGTGGATATATTCAAGTCAAGACAATAAAGCATCTTCTAGGAAAGCACATTCCGTAGTAGGATTATACCATAGTATACATTATTCACGGACTTATATTTAGCTAGAGGCTGCTTTTTCTTACTTTGGTTTTAAATGTAACTGCGTCTGTTTCTGCTACGTGCCATGACACCATTCATCATATTCTAAAAGTGTCTTATATCTTTGGTAAAAATATATTGCGAGTAGGTTGCCTTAAAATCTCCTCATTGCTGATAGTTTGGCCAGGACTCGCACATTTTTAAACATCCTAATTTTGATAAAAACACTTTTCATTCAAAGGTTGTTATCAATTCGGATCTTCTATTATCATGTATTCGTATGAATTATTATTGAAATCAACACGCGTTAACATTATGAGACTTATTCAAAAAGTAAAGAAGGTTGCAATCTAAAGAAGCGTAAATGCATTTGGCACTAATCTTTGCACACATGCGGTGTCTAGCTAAATATAATTCCGTGGGCACAGGTATACTACGAGAAGGGAAAGGGTTCGGTAGGTTTCGGTACATGAGGGCAAATGTTCTGAGTACTTATTGTAATTTTTATTTTTTAATATATTATAAGTATACTTTGTTTGTATTCGTTGCATATTATGCACATGCACATGTTGATAACGTGGGGACGAATGTTTTAAAGTTAAGCTTTTTTATGTAAATGATTTCGGCCCCCTTGTATTCGACTTGAGTGTGTGAAAACATTATTCCTTGCTAGGTAGGGTTATAGTCTATGCGAATTTTCACGATTTTTCTCTAATTTTTAAGTAGGAAGTGTCATTTTGCAACTTCCTAATATTTAGACTTATTTTCAATCGAGAAATATTAAGGTCCTGGTTACTATCATTATCATCAGTGGTCGTTATTTAATTTAACATTATCACCCTAAGCCCAATATTCTGCATTGGTGCAGCGTGGTTGGTACTAACCAGTTGCGTAGCGTGCCTTGCCTGCCTATTTCTCTAGTTTTTGTGAACAGTTTTTAAAATATTTAAAAACTTAAAACGCCTTTTTTCTTGAAAAATATTGAAAGTTTCTGATGCGAGGCTTCGTGTCGTACTTGAATTTTGTATTTGCCGGGAATGTATTTGTTTTTGAATTGTGTATTTGCCGGGGCTACGACACCGTCGTGCTCCTTGCGCTCCATCTGCCTATTATTGATTAATCTGTGGATATTGTTTAAACTCTTTTGCGACAACCCTGTTCCTTACCGTTCCCACAGAAAGGCCCGGATATGCAGCGACTAACTTAAGTCACAACAAGAGTTAGTTATAAATAAATGCCGACATTACGTTTTATATTCACGAGTAACTCGCGACGTCTATGTCGTGATTCTACATTTCACTTGTTTGCCTGCTTGCTTCTGAGAATATTGCAATCGAGACCGCATTTTATTAGATCCCGTTATCCTTTATGGTATACATAGAAAATTATTGCACAACGCCCTTCTATGACTTTCGAAATGTAAGCATGCCTATACGCATAATAGAGCTTGTATTTTTTTTTTATTTAAAACTTGAGCTTTGTACTTAAAAGATTGATGGTCTGGGTCTTTACCTACTATCTTATAAGCAATGATGATTCAAACTCGTAACCTATAACCTTTTAAGGTATCAAAATCACTAAACCTAGTAGATCTACCTATCTACTCATACATAACGATTTTTAATATAATGCTGGAATACTTAACAGTTGAAACTTTACCAAAAATTCAATCGACTTCAAAATTACAAAATTGTTTCTACTAAACTAATGATAATAATACTTAACTATAAAATTGAAAATTTTGAAAATCGCCCGGAGGTCATGAAAAATTACCTACACTCTCGATCAAATCATCAATATTCTCTTTCAGTGCGCTCACTCTGTATTGCGCAGACATTCGGTTATTTTGCCCCACTTTCAACCCCCAGTACGTTCAAACGGCTCAACCGATTTTTAACAAACATGTCTAAGAACATTCGCACACATTCATACAAAAAAAATCTAAATTGAAATCACCTCATTAATTTGAGAGCTATGGTGCCACAGGCAGACATGTCAAACTTATAACACTCCTCTTGTTGCGTTCAAAATATTTAAAAATATCATCGTATGTGTGTATCTGATCAATTTGAAGGTAACCTCACCAAAAAATATAAAAGTTACTTAAAAAATAAAAAGTACGTAGGTAGGCTATTTACCTACCTAAGTACTTACATAATATACTCAGCAATTGGGAAAATAAACGTATTTCTCAATTTTCACGAAAGAAAAACGGAAGTTTCGAAACTTGTTAAGGTTGTTTCCTTTCAACATTTAGTTTATTGTTTGTATGGCTTGCTCAACGCCTTTTATTTTTACCCATTTTTTCTCTTGTATTCCATTTTGGTAATTCACTTTTGCTGATTCTCTGACGCAGTTTCAACATTCGATCGCTCTAATTTGGACATGGTAACTTAAAAACCCCTAGAGGCCTAATTGTTTAATAGAGGTTAGAGGTTTAATGAAATGTAATTTTGAGGTGGCATTATAACGAAAGAGCTTATATTCAATCTTTCTTGATGGGTTATGATGTACTAAACCTATGTAGAACTAATAATCTAATAGACCACAAGTCCTTGGAAAAAATTTACCTGTGAAATGAACCAACGTGAATAACGCTTAGAAGGCTATTATATTACTATATCAGAAAATATTTTTTTTTTCAAGGGCTTGTAGAAAATAACAAAAACTTCATTTTTATTAATACTAATGTTGTAGGTACGAGTAAATGGCGCATGTGATTTTCTTAATTTGTTTATTACGTATTTCCGACTTACGGCAAGCGTCCACAGATCCGCATCGAACGCATCGGACAGATCGCATCGGAAAAAATGCCTTTGATGCGATGCGTCCGATACTTACAATGCGGATCAGTGGACGCCTATCATTAACCGCTAAACCGATCTTGTCGAGCCACAAAGATAGAATTGCATTCAAGACACTTACGACCGTTTTTCAATAACCTACTCAAGATTACGGATATATAGCTATCCTCGATTATCAGTAACAGTCAAACTATCCGTCAGTAGGTTATTGAAAAGCATATACTTAAGAACAGAAAGATAGATTTTCTCAACTTTAGTAAGCGAAGTGGCGGATAGATAGGTTATTGAAAACGGCCGTTAGAAGTAAGATACTTTTAACATCCTGTATCATCCCAATTCTCGACCAAGTCGTGAGCACACAATATTATAGTGTAGATTTATCTTCGCAGGGTTTCGTTTTTTTTATTCTCTACCAGTTAGCCCTTCACTACAATATCACCTGATAGTAAGTGATGATACAATCTAAGATGTTAGCAGACTAACTTGTTAGGAGGAGGATGAAATCCACACTCCTTTCGGTTTCTACACGCCATCGTACCGGAACGCTAAATCGCTTGGCGGTACGTCTTTGTCGGTAAGGTGGTAACTAGCCACGGCCAAAGCCTCCAACCAACTAAAGGAACACCTAATCAAAAAGTTTTAATTATATTAATGACGAATTTCGAAACCGTATTATTGACGAAGCACAAAAAATACAGTACGGTAGAGAGGGTAGGTAGGTACATTATATATTTTCAGATTCCCCATTACTCCCAACAATAGTATTGCGAATTGCGATTGGAATTAATGCGCCGCTTGCCTTAACATCCAATCTTTTTGGTCCCCTCCCCTTCTGCTAATGCCAATAATGGGCTCAGTGTATCGGATTCGAGCTAAATGGACGATGTTTGGCGATGTGTCTTTTGTGTTTATTTTATCTGGTAGCTACGTAGTAGCTAAGGACCGGTTTTCAACTTCACTTTTCGATTCAATGTTCGGGGCGGCGTGCTTCGCAGTCGGCACGTATCGATGTCAAACTGATTGTAACGATTTTTTAAATGTCGTTAGGCTTTGATTATTATGGATGTTAGGTACGCTTGCCAAGCAAGCATAAAACTTTATGAGAGTAAGCTTTAAAGTATAAACTCTTACTTTGGTTTCATAGTAATTATTTTATTTTTTTTGGGAATACAGGCACAAAAAATATTACTCGCTGACAATGTAGCTTTCTATTGTTGGATAATCTTAGTTGCCATGAAAAACGACTGAAGTCTCCTACTGCATCATATCCTGATGTTAGAAACTTCAGGACGCTCTTAATAATTTTTGGAAATTCCGAATTATCCAATTTACTTTAATACCGTCTACACCTTACTTAGCCAGTCAGAATATTCGCTACTAGCTTAAAACCCATACCAGGATAGTAATCATGAGCTTGTTCTAGGCGTTCACACTAGCTAGTGTGACGAAATACGTTGAACATTCGTGAACTAACCCAGTTGCTACGGTTTTAATTTTAAACGAGATCGTAAAAGTTTCATTGACATTCGTCATTACTACCATTTAGCCCGATCGCCATGTTATCAAGGTGAGCTTTTATGACGTACGTCAGTGCCGCGAGGTGTCTGTGAGACTGCGTGGTAATAATAAGTAGCCACCAGCCACCACCCCTCACCACCTCCCCCTCCCCCCTACCCCACCGCACCGCACGCGCCGCGTCACCACACAAAAGCCATCTTAACTCCAAACCGGTCCTCGATATCGCCAACTTTTAATTTGAAACTTAATGAATGAAATATGAATGTGACCCAATTCGTGTTCCAAACTTAAATTTTAATAAAATAATTATTATGTATTAGATGTTTTTTTTTTTAATATCAATCGTAATTAGTAATGCAGTATAGGTTTGTTTTGTATTATGTTGTGTGTACGGCGTCGGTTGATGCCTCGAGGCGGATTCGTCGCGTTGCGCGGCGCAGGGCACGCTTTTGTCACGGCACATAGACGCCGCCTATGTGGTTGACCTCTCGTGAGAGTATTGCTGTGTATACGAGTATGTGTGTGTGTGTATGTGTATGTATACCTGACTGAAACAACGCGATCTATTTTTGTGGTATCGTATCGTTAAGTAGCGTCATAGAACAACGGTTCCCAAACTTTAGGATAATGGAACATCATGATTTACCTTTTATTTTATGAACGTACTCGTAACAAAAAAACGAAAAGTAATAGTTGAAATTAGATCGTAAACTGTTATTATACAAAAAGCCTTTGTTACTTGACTAGCCGATGCCCCGCGGTTTTACCCGCGTAGTTTCCGTTTCAGAGAGATTTCGGCGATAAATACTCACAAATAATGGCTTTGTAGTGGTAAAAGTATTTTCAAAGTTGGTAGTAAATACAGAGATTATCCCCTACAATACAACACTTCTTTACAATAGCTGGCTGAGTTTGTTGTAGGCTCTTCTCGGACTAAAGCGCATTTGGAACCCTCGTATCTTTAACTTTAAGTTTTCGACCAATTATTATCACCTTTACCTAATAAATAATAATATTATTACTTATTTATTTTATTTATTTACCTGACCTGACATTCCAAAAGTTGTTGTATACTAAGCCTAATTGAAATAAATTAGTTTAAATAACCATTAATTGTCAATCTACATTTTATACTTACTGCACATTCCTACTACGAAACCTCTAGTTTCCGCACAACTCACTTTGGAAATCACTGTCATATAAGAATCGTTACCTAATATCGTGACAAACAATGAAACGTATTTGTGTATTTAGATACATTATTGGGTTGTTTACTTGAGGCGATCCGCCTCGGCTTGACAGAATACCATGGCAAATACGCTAACATTTTTCCGTACCTAAGTTAGCCGAGTAAGGATAAAATATTGTTTTGGTTTGGTTTTGGAAAACCGAAAACATAGTTAGGAAACCTGCATACCAGAGAATTTTCTTAATTCTCTGCGTATGTGAAGTCTGCCAATCCGCATTGGGCCAGCGTGGTGGACTTAAGGCCTAACCCCTCTTATTCTGAGAGGAGATTCGAGCTCAGCAGTGAGCCGGATATGGGTTGATAATGATGATGATGAACTTCCCCGTGAATTACTTCTTCCGTTGCTGAAAACCATATGAAAATACATTTCTAAGATTTTGAGTTTGTTACATTTGCCTCACCACATTACTACTATATTAAGAGCAATTACCTTATCATTTGTAATATGAGACGTTCAAACCAGTTTAAGCTAATATCTGCTTATATTAATATTTTGGCTATACAATTTGCATAACTTTTGCATTTGAATTTTTGACACTGGTCAATGTACTTTAGGAATAATCGTATTTATAACAAAATTAGCACTAATAAAAATGATATTATCACATACATGTTACGAAAGCATTACTGTACTTCTATCTCGTTACAATATGATAGCATGACCGATTTGAATATATATATTTTTCTTATTATCTTAATACAGGGGGTGGTTTACAATAAGTAAGAAAATACCAAAGCCAAAGACAAAAAAAAAAAAAAATCAAAAATCATTTATTTCAAGTAGGCTCAGTTTACAAGCACTTACACGTCAGTTGACTATTTGTAAAGATTCTACCACCGGTTCGGAAGGCAGGTTCTGCTGAGAAGATACCGGCAAGAAACTCAACAGTTGCTCTTTTGAAAAAGTCATACAGTATTATAATTTACAATTAATAACAATTACTGTTTACATTTCTTATAGTTTTACTTTCTGTGTGAAGGTGGAAACTGATCCAACGGCCTCCAAGCATCTTTATCATTAAGGAACTCATCAATGTTGTAGTACCCTCGACTAAGTAAATGTTTTTTAACACATTGCTTAAAGCTATGCATTGGCAGGTCCATCACAGTCTTGGGGATCTTATCATAGAAGAGTACACCCAAACCTACAAAAGATTTTTTTACTCTTTGGAGACGATATGCAGAAATAACTAACTTATGCCCGTGTCTACTAAGACGTGGGTTTAAATCTCCTTTTCGTTTGTACAAATTAATATTTTGTCTTACATATACTATACTGTTATATATATATTGACAGGCTACTGTTAGTATACCTATTTCTTTAAAAGGTGATAAATAACTCAAAAATATATAACTTTTTTTTAGTTAGGTACTTTTAGTACGGAATTGCCACTTTGCCAGTTTTAGTTGGTACACCGGCTAGGGAAATTAAGGGAAACACAAAAGAACAGGTGAAAATTTCGTCATTTTTCGTTCATTCTGGAAAAGAAACGTTTCAATGCACTACGAGTACGAGTATATAGAAACGCTACTGTTGGACTAATCTACATTTTTCCAAAAAGATTTTCTATAATCAACGTCGCTAATCTCGGCCCAATGGAAAGATAAACAAACACTATCGGTGCTGCTATCTATCTACTCAGGCGATGGGATTACAGCGAGCTGTGAATTGTACTTGTCTTTTGTTGAGATGGTTGTGTATCATTTTATTTATTACTAGCGGACGCCCGCGATTTCGTCCGTCCTTAGGCCTCATTCACACGAGAAAGCGATGCGTTAAAACCCAGCGTTGGCGGGCGTAGCGTATAATATGAATTAACATATGGTCTATTTCCAACGCCCAAAATTGAACATGCAACTCTGTTAGATAAAAAGCGTCGTGTTTTAAAAACTCGTGTGAACTTAGGAATGCGTTTGTTGTATTTAAACGCTTTTTAACGCCCATTAAAAAAACTCTCGTGCAAATGAGAGCTTAGGCCTCATTAATCCGGCCCTATCGCAAAATACTTTTTTAGCGGAACTTTATTAACTATAACCTATGAGTACGTCTCTGCCAAATTTCATCTTTGTACGTCAAGCGATATTATTGTTAAGTAATTACCTTTCGCGTTTATATATTAAGACTAGCCTACGCCCGCAATTTCGTCCGCCGAAGAACAGCTAACATATATTGCGGTATTTTAATGGGCCTTGATGTCAGTTATTTATCACCTTGTAATGTCGTTATATATTGTAGTATGTCGTTATATTCACGGGACACCCTGTATATAAAAATCAATGCCACTTTTCGTTGCAATTTTATAATTCAAGAACGGACTCACCGATCCAAACCAAATGTTAAGGCTTTGTTCGGAATATTTAGAAGATGGTTTATGTGAAGTTTGCACAAAACCGGTCGAGTGATTCTTCATTTATCAGGGTCGGGGTAGGAGTAGGGTAGTGTAGAGTAGGGATAGAGAAAAAGTGCACATAAGTCAAAGCAAAGCGGGTCCGCTAGTAGGTTATAATTGTGATTGTGTATGAGATTATATGGTGACCGTGATAGATATGACCTCTGCCTCCGATTCCGGAGTGTGTGGGTTTGAATCCGGTCCGGAGCATGCACCTCCAACTTTTCAGTTGTGTGCATTTTAAGAAATTAAATATCACGTGTCTAAATAACGGTGTCCTAACGGTGAAGGAAAAACATCGTGAGGAAACATGCATACCAGAGAGTTTTCTTAATTCTTAGCGTGTGTGAAGTCTACCAATCCGCATTGGGCCAGCGTGGACTATTGGCCTAACCCTTCTCATTCTGAGAGGAGACTCGATCTCAGCAGTGAGCTGAATATGGGTTGATAATGATGATGATGATTATGATGATGAGATTATAGTGTGATAAAGTGTTGGTAACTGTCGTGTTACAGTAGCGATGGAGGAGGAATCTACAGAGCTGCCCGGCGGCGGCGAGGGGCTGCCGCCCAAGCAGCGGCACCAGGCGAAGCACCGCGAGCTGTTCCTCTCGCGGCACGTGGAGACGCTGCCCGCCACGCACATCCGCGGCAAGTGCACGGTCACGCTGCTCAACGAGACCGAGTCGCTGCTCAGCTATCTGAATAAGGATGTGAGTATGTACCGCCAGGGCACACGGGGTGTTGTGAGTTTACAGTTTCATGTTTGTTTGTTGTGTGCTTACCGTTACCGTTACGCTGTGAACACTGTGACGCTGTGAACACCGTGACGCTGTGAACGCCGTGGCTTCGTGTAGTGGCAGTTTTCAATGTTTTGCATACTGTGACTATCGCGTAAACGTGGACGCGAATTTGTAAGAAATTGAAACAGCTGTTCAATAATGTCACTAGATGGCACTGTCTCAATTCCTTAGAAATTCGCGTTTACGTTACGCGACCGTCACAGTATGAAAACTGCCACTAGGCACTCTGGCCATTTTAACGGCCCAGGGCTTCCTCCTTTGGGATATGGAGCTTAGATCCATGACGCTACTCCAATGCGAATTAGCGGACTTACGGCCAGTTTCTTCATCATCATCATCATCATGAGTAACAGTCAAAGTAACGTCATAAATCAAAAGTGACGGTCTTATTCACTGAAAAATAAAGTCTTTTATACTACTTTTACTGTTACTTTAGCTTTACATGAAGAAACTGGCTGTTAAGGTGAGAATGTTAAGTTCATTAACGACCACTATTTAATCAGATGTTATTGATTATGACCGGAAGCCTTAACGTGCTCTGCGAGACCAACATCACGACTCCAAATTTTTAACTGAAAATTTCTTTGAAGAAAGAAAACCTCAGTTTCTCATATAGGCGACCTATAGTTTCTCATATAACCTGTATTCGAACCCAGGACCTGGTGATCCGAAATCACATAGGCTAACCACCAAACAAAATACTTTCCTTTTACCTTACTTTACCTTAACCTGGTTCATGTGACATCTGTAGGTTCTGTTCCTAACATGCGCGCCACAGTTTATCTCATAAAGGCAAAATGACATATTATCGACCAATAGCGGCGGACGCTCTCTTTCGTCCCATCGCAACGTAAGAGAAAGCGATATTTTCGATCCGCAATAACAAGAACGCTTTTGTGTGTGTAAACAAAAGGATCGCACATGGGGCATAGAAATCCGTTTAACAACAAACCGTTGCTTAGCAACCACTCACAGGCAGATGCGGTAATTTACAAACATGTTTCTGCTTTGCTAGTCCTTTAGTTTTATATATTACTAGCTGACCCCCCGGTGTTACATCGGCGTAGTTCCCGTTCTCATGATAATACGGGGATAAAATATAACCTATGACACTCACAAATAACATGGCTTTCTAGTGATAAAAGAATTTGAGAATAACTGCTTACAATACCACAAACTTAACCTCTATAATATTATACATACTGTATGCCTATTAAACGCCTTTTGTACAGTTTAACATTACGACCTAAAACAAAGGCTTCCGAAAATAGAAAATCTAAAACATGTTCTTGGTTTTTGTGTTATAATTATAAGTAGATTATAGTGGAAGTGTTTTTCCTCGTTTTGAACGCTATCTGCTAAATTTTGAATTCAAAACCTAAGAGTAGGTATATTCAGACGGTTTGATAACGACTTAGTGAGTTGCGAGTGGTCGATCTTGTCCGGCATCTCGCGTTGGCCCTATCGTTTGACCCAACGTTGGTCCCAACACCACACGTCAAACATTGATACGATACAACTACCGGTCTACAGCAGGACTGAGTCGTTAGAAAGTATAAAATCCCTTTGACCCAAAATTAAAATCGAGCCTAAATAAAACTAAGTTATTCCATGCTGCGCCAGGCCAGAAACGTCGTCCAAAAAGTAAATTTTAAGAAATTAAATCACGTGAATATCACAAAAAAGTAAAAACACGTGTCTTAAACGGTGAAGGAAAAACATTGTGAGGAAACCTGCATACCAGAGAATTTTCTTAATTCTTTACGTGTGTGAAGTTTGCCAATCCGAATTGGGCCTTCTCCTGGGAGGAGATCAGTGCTCAATAGTGAGCCGAATATGGGTTGTTAATGATGAATGATGATGGTAGCTCTCCTTTCGTACCATTACAACGAAAAAGATAACATAATTATAGCTGTCTCTCGCTCACTCTCTCTTCTCTCTTTAGTTGCAATGGGACGAACGCTCTCATACGAGACTCGTGCTCAATCGTGAGCCGAATACGGGTTGTTATTGATGATGATGATTAGGTACGAGTACATTAAAAAAAACATTAGGTACGTTTAAACGGATTTTGTAAAAACGAAAAAAAAATGGAAAAGCGAGTATGTATACTGATATTATAAAGCTGAAGAGTTTGTTTGTTTGTTTGCTTGAACGCGCTAATCTCAGGAACTACTGGGCCGATTTGAAAAATTCTTCAGTGTTAGATAGCCCATTTATCGAGGTAGGCTATATATTATACCCGTATACCTATGGAAACGGGAACTGCGCGGGTTAAACGGGAGCGTCAGCTAGTTTGTTATAATATGTGACTAACATAATATGCGTCCCATTTATATTACAAATACTATAGTTCCGTTATTTTATTATGGTTCCGATTTGAAAAATTATTTTACCAATGAGAAGCTACATTAACAGCAAGTAACGATTCCCACGGGAATGGGAACCACGAGGTTGAAACCGCTCGGTTCTGTCAGTATAGAGATGTAACGCGTCCCAACGTCCGGCCCGGGCCGTAACTCCAATAATATTCCATCTACGCAACTAATAAGGAAATGAGCATGCACTTGCCGACTATCTCGTATCGGCGCGCTGCTTCCTGTTCGCTGTATTAACATGCTCGTTATATAAAGATTGATATTATAACACTGCACTAGCTTTGTCTCGCGGCTTCTCACGCGATTGCCAAACGCAGGATATTCTTATATATGTATACTACTTCATTTTCTCTTCACTGGTCGCATGTTAGCACCACTGTTGAGAAACTGCTAAAGTCAGTGTGTACTGTTTACAAACAAACAAACTTTTTAGCTTTATAATATTAGTATAGATTATTAATTTGTTTGTTGGTAAACAGTACACATTGATTTGGGCTGTATTATAGATAGTTCAGTGGCGTTTACTTCATACATGCAAAAATGCGCTGCTTACCCTGTGGACTACTTACAAACCTGAAATGGAAAATAAATTTTCCAGTTTGTTGAATTTGTACGTATAGTGCATACCCTAGTTACGAACCTTGTGCAAGCCACTGAGGTAGTGTATTATCTTTAAGATGACTCTTAAAACATGCTCAATGACTTTAGCAGTTTCTCAACAGTGGTGCTAACATGCGACCAGTGGAGAGAAAATTAAATTATGTCCGATGGCGTCGCAGTTGTCACAGCCTTGTCTCTTTCGTACCAACGCATTGAAAAGATAGCAAAATTTCCGATTGCGTTGCATGTCTGCGATTTAGAGATCTGTCTATTAATCTGACGGTATTTTAACGCGTCTGTTGAAGACTGCACTGCAAACTTATTTCTTGAGTCTCCTCAATGAGGTTGAATATATGGTCCGAGATTTTGTTAGTTCTTTTAGTGCGGTGAGTTTTGGAAAACTTAGGTACTAACCGTATGGACAGTGTCCACAAGCCATTTGTTTAGATCGTCCACATCAACGCAAAAACCTATAACTAGTTCAAATAATAATAAAACATATCAGTCTTATTAACTTTCTAAAACTCTAGGTGAACTTAAAAGAACACATTTGTAATAGTCATGGTGGTTGCTTTCACATAAAATCACAACACAATATGTAATAAAAGTTATTAGCATATATAATATATTCTTTGAAAACTCATACGATACGCTCGAAAACGTTTAACTATCTTGTTGGTCAAAATTAACTGCCTGTATAAACTAACTAGGTATTTTATTATATTTCAGTTGGCATAATTTTAACATTCATACAAAAAATATCCAGACATTGTTTGATACTTTTGGTTTATATACTATGTATGATTCTGTAGTTACTCCGTTTTTTACATAAAGTAGGCATGATTCATGTAGAATACATTTGTTTATGTTAGCTTTACATAGACAAATATATTTGTCTATTGTTTCACCCGTGTAGATCTCGTTCCTGTGATAATATCGAGATAAGAGTAACCTATGTGATATTCTAAACGATAATCTATTTCTATGACAAAAGGGAATGCCCATCTCCGGCCTAGGCCAGGGTTGGGATGGAGTATGAGTCTCCTCTCAGAATGAGACGGGTTAGGCCTTAGACACACACACATAGGGAATAAAGAAAATTCTCAGGTATGCAGGTTTCCTCACGATGTTTTCCTTCACCGTTAGAGACACGTGATATTTAATTTCTTATAATGTACACAACTGAAACGTGCCCCGCACTGGATTTGAACCTACGCCCTCCGTATCGAAGGCAGAGGTTATATCCACTGGGAGAGTTATACATAGTTGAAAATATCTCGTTATTTTTTGGCCTTTTGTATAGAGTTATAAGAATAAATGAATTCGTCGTTTATTCACAAAACAATATCGTGCAACTAACCCAAATTTAATTTCTATATTTTAGGTGCTTGTAGAAAGAAAATAACATTGGATTTTTTCTTTGTTTCAGGACGCATTTTTTTATTGTTTAGTATTTGATCCTTCACAAAAGACTTTATTAGCAGATAAGGGTGAAATCAGAGTTGGAAGTAGATATCAGACTGAAGTAACTAATTTATTAAAAGAAGGTAAGAAACGTGTTATTTAATATTTTTAATGAGATAAATATATATTTAAATTGTACCTAATGTTGTCGAGATTTATCAAGCTTGTTTCAAATTCATTTGCAGTTCGTATTTTTGAGATTAGTCCCAAATCGAATAAATGTGATAACAGAAACTCTAGAATGTGAGAATTGCAACCTATTGTGTAATGAATTTACTAATTTTGAAAAAAAATCGTACAACTTAATAACTTGTCAAAGTTTCATTAAAATCGGACGATAATTTAATTAGATAACACAAAGCAAACTTAGGTCGGGCCATGACATATTGAACTTGTTTTTCATTCAACAAATTCTTAGTGTAAATTCTCAGTCTGGCGCTAAAAGTTGGTGGTGTTACACACCTCTACCTCAGAGAGCGCGTTATACCTTTTTATGTGAAGTCATAAGCCATCTATTAGCCTTAGGCATAAAACAGGTCCTTGAAGTGTACAAAAAGGGATTGTTTCAAAGTTATCTAAGAACGCCATCTACTGGTAGCTTAAAATAACAAACACTATTTCATTAAGCCTGTAGATGGCATCACGCGCCGCCCGATTACACTTTTCATGACGCATTTACTTGTTTATTTAGTCAAGAGTGAGTAAGTTATACTTTATGAAATTGGTGGCGTTTGGTGGTTGCAGGCGAGGAGGACACGCGCACGAGCTCGGAGCTGGAGACGCTGGTGTGGACGCCGGCGCACGGACTGTCGGACCGGCAGATCGACCAGTTCCTGGTGGTGGCGCGCTCCGTCGGCACCTTCGCGCGCGCGCTCGACTGCTCGTCCAGCGTCAAGCAGCCCAGCCTGCACATGTCGGCCGCCGCCGCCAGCAGGGACATCACACTCGTACGTTGTGCTCACACTCGTGTGTAACTCGCTCACTGCTCGTCCAGCGTCAAGCAGCCCAGCCTGCACATGTCGGCCGCCGCCGCCAGCAGGGACATCACACTCGTACGTTGTGCTCACACTCGTGTGTAACTCGCTCACTGCTCGTCCAGCGTCAAGCAGCCCAGCCTGCACATGTCGACCGCCGCCGCCAGCAGGGACATCACACTCGTACGTTGTGCTCACACTCGTGTGTAACTCGCTCACTGCTCGTCCAGCGTCAAGCAGCCCAGCCTGCACATGTCGGCCGCTGCCGCCAGCAGGGACATCACACTCGTACGTTGTGCTCACACTCGTGTGTAACTCGCTCCACTGCTCGTCCAGCGTCAAGCAGCCCAGCCTGCACATGTCGGCCGCCGCCGCCAGCAGGGACATCACACTCGTACGTTGTGCTCACACTCGTGTGTAACTCGCTCACTGCTCGTCCAGCGTCAAGCAGCCCAGCCTGCACATGTCGGCCGCCGCCGCCAGCAGGGACATCACACTCGTACGTTGTGCTCACACTCGTGTGCAACTCGCTCACTGCTCGTCCAGCGTCAAGCAGCCCAGCCTGCACATGTCGGCCGCCGCCGCCAGCAGGGACATCACACTCGTACGTTGTGCTCACACTCGTGTGTAACTCGCTCCACTGCTCGTCCAGCGTCAAGCAGCCCAGCCTGCACATGTCGGCCGCCGCCGCCAGCAGGGACATCACACTCGTACGTTGTGCTCACACTCGTGTGTAACTCGCTCACTGCTCGTCCAGCGTCAAGCAGCCCAGCCTGCACATGTCGGCCGCCGCCGCCAGCAGGGACATCACACTCGTACGTTGTGCTCACACTCGTGTGTAACTCGCTCACTGCTCGTCCAGCGTCAAGCAGCCCAGCCTGCACATGTCGGCCGCCGCCGCCAGCAGGGACATCACACTCGTACGTTGTGCTCACACTCGTGTGTAACTCGCTCACTGCTCGTCCAGCGTCAAGCAGCCCAGCCTGCACATGTCGGCCGCCGCCGCCAGCAGGGACATCACACTCGTACGTTGTGCTCACACTCGTGTGTAACTCGCTCCACTGCTCGTCCAGCGTCAAGCAGCCTAGCCTGCACATGTCGGCCGCCGCCGCCAGCAGGGACATCACACTCGTACGTTGTGCTCACACTTGTGTGTAACTCGCTCACTGCTCGTCCAGCGTCAAGCAGCCCAGCCTGCACATGTCGGCCGCCGCCGCTAGCAGGGACATCACACTCGTACGTTGTGCTCACACTCGTGTGTAACTCGCTCACTGCTCGTCCAGCGTCAAGCAGCCCAGCCTGCACATGTCGACCGCCGCCGCCAGCAGGGACATCACACTCGTACGTTGTGCTCACACTCGTGTGTAACTCGCTCACTGCTCGTCCAGCGTCAAGCAGCCCAGCCTGCACATGTCGGCCGCCGCCGCCAGCAGGGACATCACACTCGTACGTTGTGCTCACACTCGTGTGCAACTCGCTCACTGCTCGTCCAGCGTCAAGCAGCCCAGCCTGCACATGTCGGCCGCCGCCGCCAGCAGGGACATCACACTCGTACGTTGTGCTCACACTCGTGTGTAACTCGCTCCACTGCTCGTCCAGCGTCAAGCAGCCCAGCCTGCACATGTCGACCGCCGCCGCCAGCAGGGACATCACACTCGTACGTTGTGCTCACACTCGTGTGTAACTCGCTCACTGCTCGTCCAGCGTCAAGCAGCCCAGCCTGCACATGTCGGCCGCCGCCGCCAGCAGGGACATCACACTCGTACGTTGTGCTCACACTCGTGTGTAACTCGCTCACTGCTCGTCCAGCGTCAAGCAGCCCAGCCTGCACATGTCGGCCGCTGCCGCCAGCAGGGACATCACACTCGTACGTTGTGCTCACACTCGTGTGTAACTCGCTCCACTGCTCGTCCAGCGTCAAGCAGCCCAGCCTGCACATGTCGGCCGCCGCCGCCAGCAGGGACATCACACTCGTACGTTGTGCTCACACTCGTGTGTAACTCGCTCACTGCTCGTCCAGCGTCAAGCAGCCCAGCCTGCACATGTCGGCCGCCGCCGCCAGCAGGGACATCACACTCGTACGTTGTGCTCACACTCGTGTGTAACTCGCTCACTGCTCGTCCAGCGTCAAGCAGCCCAGCCTGCACATGTCGGCCGCCGCCGCCAGCAGGGACATCACACTCGTACGTTGTGCTCACACTCGTGTGTAACTCGCTCACTGCTCGTCCAGCGTCAAGCAGCCCAGCCTGCACATGTCGGTCGCCGCCGCCAGCAGGGACATCACACTCGTACGTTGTGCTCACACTCGTGTGTAACTCGCTCCACTGCTCGTCCAGCGTCAAGCAGCCCAGCCTGCACATGTCGGCCGCCGCCGCCAGCAGGGACATCACACTCGTACGTTGTGCTCACACTCGTGTGTAACTCGCTCCACTGCTCGTCCAGCGTCAAGCAGCCCAGCCTGCACATGTCGGCCGCCGCCGCCAGCAGGGACATCACACTCGTACGTTGTGCTCACACTCGTGTGTAACTCGCTCCACTGCTCGTCCAGCGTCAAGCAGCCCAGCCTGCACATGTCGGCCGCCGCCGCCAGCAGGGACATCACACTCGTACGTTGTGCTCACACTCGTGTGTAACTAGCTCCACTGCTCGTCCAGCGTCAAGCAGCCCAGCCTGCACATGTCGGCCGCCGCCGCCAGCAGGGACATCACACTCGTACGTTGTGCTCACACTCGTGTGTAACTCGCTCCACTGCTCGTCCAACGTCAAGCAGCCCAGCCTGCACATGTCGGCCGCCGCCGCCAGCAGGGACATCACACTCGTACGTTGTGCTCACACTCGTGTGTAACTCGCTCCACTGCTCGTCCAGCGTCAAGCAGCCCAGCCTGCACATGTCGGCCGCCGCCGCCAGCAGGGACATCACACTCGTACGTTGTGCTCACACTCGTGTGTAACTCGCTCACTGCTCGTCCAGCGTCAAGCAGCCCAGCCTGCACATGTCGGCCGCCGCCGCCAGCAGGGACATCACACTCGTACGTTGTGCTCACACTCGTGTGTAACTAGCTCCACTGCTCGTCCAGCGTCAAGCAGCCCAGCCTGCACATGTCGGCCGCCGCCGCCAGCAGGGACATCACACTCGTACGTTGTGCTCACACTCGTGTGTAACTCGCTCCACTGCTCGTCCAACGTCAAGCAGCCCAGCCTGCACATGTCGGCCGCCGCTGCCAGCAGGGACATCACACTCGTACGTTGTGCTCACACTCGTGTGTAACTCGCTCCACTGCTCGTCCAGCGTCAAGCAGCCCAGCCTGCACATGTCGGCCGTCGCCGCCAGCAGGGACATCACACTCGTACGTTGTGCTCACACTCGTGTGTAACTCGCTCCACTGCTCGTCCAACGTCAAGCAGCCCAGCCTGCACATGTCGGCCGCCGCCGCCAGCAGGGAATCACACACGTACGTTGTGCTCACATTCGTGTGTAACTCGCTCCACTGCTCATCCAACGTCAAGCAGCCCAGCCTGCACATGTCGGCCGCCGCCGCCAGCAGGGACATCACACTCGTACGTTGTGCTCACACTCGTGTGTAACTCGCTCCACTGCTCGTCCAACGTCAAGCAGCCCAGCCTGCACATGTCGGCCGCCGCCGCCAGCAGGGACATCACACTCGTACGTTGTGCTCACATTCGTGTGTAACTCGCTCCACTGCTCGTCCAACGTCAAGCAGCCCAGCCTGCACATGTCGGCCGCCGCCGCCAGCAGGGACATCACACTCGTACGTTGTGCTCACACTCGTGTGTAACTCGCTCCACTGCTCGTCCAACGTCAAGCAGCCCAGCCTGCACATGTCGACCGCCGCCGCCAGCAGGGACATCACACTCGTACGTTGTGCTCACACTTGTGTCTAACTCGCTCCACTGCTCGTTATGCTGATTATATACTGGCTGATCGTAAGGCACGCTCTACACTCACAATGTTCTCGACGATGCGGCGTACACGTTCATGCTTCGCGCCGTTCGTCGTTATTTGCCTGTTTCAAAGGGATTTCGTATGGACGCGCGACGCGTGAACGCGAACGCAGTCTCGTACTTTTTCACAGTGTGGCACTGAAGTCAGAATGTCGTCGAAAGTGGGTCATATGCATATTTGTTTATGTTATTTCGTGTAGATCAGGGTTTCTCAAATTTTCGGCCCCACGAACCCCTGTTAAAATTTTCAAGTGACAACAAACCTCGTACTAACTAAAATAATAATTTGACTGTTGAAGAAATAAAAATTTTAATAAAAAAAATTCAACCGACTTCCAACTCAAAAAATAACTTTAACTAAAAAGCAAAAAATAACATCCTACCTATGTGCTACCTTCTGATCAGTTTGAAGGCGGTGCCAAGCCAGTGATGTTTTAATTAAATACGTTTAAACTACAAAATTTCTGAGGTTATTCCAGAAACATCTTTAATTAAAACACGACACTGTCTTGGCACCGCCTTCAAACTGATCAGAAGGTAGCACATAGGTAGGATGTTATTTTTTGCTTTTTAGTTAAAGTTATTTTTTGAGTTGGAAGTCGGTTGAATTTTTTTTATTAAAATTTTTATTTTTTTTATTTTTAGTGTTAGCATACCCACTGCTTGTGTACAGTCACAACCTATCTAAGTGGAAAGTTCTTATCAATACAAAATTATCAAGTCCAAACACAAGATAGCTACTGTGAGCCGTCGAGGAGTTCTCTTCACTGTGCTTCGTCTTCATCACCAGACCCTTAATACAGTCGCAATCCATCTAGGTGGAAAGTTCTCATCAATACAAATTTATCAAGTCCAAACACAAGGTAGCTACTGTGAACCGTCGAGGAGTTCTCTTCACTGTCCCTCGTCTTCATCACCAGACCCTTAATACAGTCACAACCCATATAGGTGGAAAGTACTCATCAATACAAATTAATCAAGCCCAAACGAAAGGTGACTGCTGTAAATCCTTGACGAGTTCCATCGTCTGTGTTTCGGCTCCATCATCAGACCAACTCCAAACCTTCATAAAGTTGTAGTGGTTTAAAATACCTTATGGAAACACTAACAAACGTACTAGCCGTCTCTACAACTTTCGAAAGTTCCCCTCAATTTCTCCAGGATGCCATCATCAGATCCTGACATGAAAAAAATGGGACCACCCTGGAAGTAAACCCTACAAAACAAAAAAAGAATTTTCAAAATCGGTCCATAATTGACGGAATTATCGCTGGACATACATAAAAAAAAAAAAAAAAAAACATACATACAGCCGAACGTAGAACCTCCTCCTTTTTGGAAGTCGGTTAAAAAAAAAACAATTTGACTGTTGAAGAAAATAAGGTTTGTAATTTGTAATATTAATGGGTGTGCTTGTTTCTTGTCACAAATGAATTCAATGTTAGGAGTAATTTTGGGCAATTTTAACCTTAAATCTGACTTGGTATCAGTTATAAATCTTGTCGCGAATCCCCTGCCATCAAATGGCGAACCAAATGGTTTCTCAAAGTGTGTACAGTTGACTGAGTGTACAGCCTAACCATAACCCATACTAAAGCTCAATGTCGATGTTTTCAGTTCCACGCGATGGACACGCTACACAAGTCGGGCTACAGCATAGAGGCGGCGCTGTCGTCGCTGGTGCCCGCGTCGGGGCCGGTGCTGTGCCGCGACGAGATGGAGGAGTGGTCCGCCTCCGAGGCGAACCTCTTCGAGGAGTCGCTCGACAAGTACGGCAAGGACTTCGCCGACATAAGAAAGGACTTTGTGAGTCTTTTGGACATTGTTGTCTTTATTTTGGGATGGCTCTTTATATTTCAACTAGTGGACCCGGTCACACACACACGGTCGGTCGGTTGATTTACAAGACGGAGGTCCTGGGTTCAATCCCCGGCTGGGCCGATTGAGGTTTCTTAATTGGTCCTGGTCTGGCTGGTGGGAGGATTCGGCCGTGGCTAGTTACCACCCTACCGACAAAGACGTACCGCCAAGTGATTTAACGTTCCGGTACGATGTCGTGTAGAAACCGCAAGGAGTGTGGATTTCATCCTAGTCCTAGCAAGTTAACCCGCTTCCATCTTGAATTGCATTATCACTTACCATCAGGTGAGATTGTATTCAAGGGCTAATTTGTAGAGAATAAAAAAACAGTCAGTTTAGGACTCTGAGAAAAAGCTTGGTGTTAAACTGTAATATACGACTGTGTGCTTAGTTTTAAATAAGTTTGTAAAATGGTGGTAAACGAAAAAAAAAACCTTGGCTGAGTTTGTTGTGGGCTCTTCTCGGACCAAGGCGCGTTTGGAACCCTCGTAACTTTAGTTTTAAGTTTACGACTATTATTACCACCATTAGATTAAATTAAATTATGACATAATCTTGACCTTTCAAAAGTGCTTGTAAACTAAGCCTAATTGAAATAAATGAATTTTGACTTTGACTTTGACTTCTGAGATGGTGTTTTGAGCCAAATTGTGGGTCAATAAATTTACCGTGATAGCCCAGTGGATATGACCTCTGCTTCCGATTCCGGAGGGTGTGGTTCGAATCCGGTCCGGGGCATGCACCTCCAACTTTTCAGGTGTGTGCATTTTAAGAAATTAAATATCACGTGTCTCAATCGGTGAAGGAAAACATCGTGAGGAAACCTGCATACCAGAGAATTATCTTAATTCTCTGTGTGTGTGAAGTCTGCCAATTCGCATTGGGCCAGCGTGGTGGACTATTGGCCTTACCCCTCTCATTCTGAGAGGAGACTCGAGCTCAGCAGTGAGCCGAATATGGGTTGATGACGAAGTTTACCGTCGCTGGTTCCAGTTGCCATGGAAGACGCTAAAGAACCTGGTGGAGTACTACTACATGTGGAAGACGACGGACCGCTACGTGCAGCAGAAGCGCGTGAAGGCGGTGGAGGCCGAGTCCAAGCTGAAGCAAGTGTACATTCCCAACTAGTGAGTGTTTGTACCACTTTACCACTACAATACTACCTACTGTGTGTTATTGTTGTTTTGCCCTTTTGTTTCGTTGCTTGTGCTGAGCAAATTTGAACCTTATTGCGTTTAGTTTACAAGATGTATAATTTGTTAAGATTTTAATTTCAATGGTCTAATATTCTGTCTACTGTCCGACACTTGTCTGTACAAGGCTATATATAGGCTATATATTATCCCCGTATTCCTACGGGAACGGGAACCACGCGGGTAAAACCGCGTGTCGTCAGCTACTTAATAATGTAATGATTGTAAATTTATTTCGTTCAGGATAAGGCATACCGACAATCATTTTGCTGATATCTCGCTCTTTTTCATCCCTTTGAGTTGCAAAGGGATGAAATCAAAGGGTGTTTGACATCAAATTTAGTATGTTAAAAAATTAATTGCTAATAGGTTGCCTAAAAATTTCCTGGCCAAACCATTATTAACTATCATTATTGATAGTTCAGCCTTATCCTGAACGAAATAAGTTTACAATCATTACATTACTAAATAGCTGACGCCGTGTGGTTTCACCCGCGTGGTTCCTGTTCCCGTAAGAATACGGGGATAATACATAGCCTATAGCCATTGATCTTCTATTTAAAAGTGGATGCACAATCAGCTACCAAAAAACGCCCCCACTCAATGAGTGCTAACACAACTTCTTGGCACTCGATTCAAGTAGTCGCATTTGCAAATTCAACCATAAACTCAATCCTTTAGATTGAATTTGCTCTGAATTTGGGATTTTATTGAATACTGGACTATATTTAAAGGTATAATTTTTTTTACCAATAATTCTAAAACTGTCAAAGCAAAATTGGCCAGTTTTAAGTGAAATTTTCTACATGATTGTGCGTCCTTTTATTATAAGAGGTCAATGCCTATAACCTTCCTCGATAAATGGGCTATCTAACAAAGAAAGATTCCTGAGATTAGCGCGTTCAAACAAACAAACAAGCTCTTTAATATTAGTATAGATTCTTGTGCGTTACATGGTAGGGTGGCCTTGATTGCTGTAGCTAAAATGTGTGAATGCTTTTTCTGTTTGTTGGGAGAGTATCAATGAAGGGGCGCATAGACTAAGTTGTCGTTGGATTTGCAGCAACAAACCGAACCCGGCTCTGATCAATAGTGCGCCCAACGCGGCGAGTAAAGGCGCCGTACTCAACGGCGGCACCAACGGCACGGCCGCCGTGTCGCCCAGCCTCTGCGCGTCGTGTCAAGGTATGTAATGGTCATAGCTGGGCATCGTTAATCAAATAGTTAACTTCGTTAATCGTTAATCCGCTACAAAAAAAGTTAGCTTCGTCGTCAACCCATATTCGGCTGGGCTCGAGGCCAATAGTCCACCACGCTGGCCCAATGCGGATTGGTAGACTTCACACATGCAGAGAATGAAGATAATTCTCTGGTATGCAGGTTTCCTCACGATGTTTTCCTTCACCGATTGAGACACGTGATATTTAATTTCTTAAAATGCACACAACTGAAAAGTTGGAGGTGCATGCCCCGAACCGGATTCGAACCCACACCCTCCGGAATCGGAAGCAGAGGTCATATCCACTGCTATTGTTAAACGATAAAGCGCTACATTCCGGAAGAATAAACGCAAGTTAACCCGTTAATATGACTGTGTAATATTACATTTTTATATCATTGTATGTGATCACCATTGGAAAAATAAGAATGAACACTGGGGAAAAGTGCCATAATTTGTTTTTTGTTGATGTTATCTATATTTAACATAAATATAGTAATTTGTTGATTTCTTTGAAAAAAAAATATTCATTATTTCTTACTTGTCTGAACCTGTTTTTTGCGTCGCGCGGCAAATAGCAGGCATTGGATTAACGACTTCTGCATATTAACGGAAATTAACGTGTCCGTTAACATTTTTAAAAGTTAATCCATTAATCGAAATGTTAACTTCATTAATTAACGATTAACGGATTAACGAGTTAATGCCCTGCTATGGTAATGGTAACTAGCAGACGCTCCGTGTAGTTACCGTTCCCGTGCGAATATAGGGATTAAATATAACCTATGCTATGACACTCGCAAATAACGTGACCCTCTATTGGTATAAGAATTTTCAAAATCGGCTTAGTAGATTCAGAGATTACCTCTAAAACTTCACAAACTCACAAACTTTACCTCTTTATAATACTAGCAGATGCCCCGTGATTTCAGTTAGTTTGTTAAGATGTAGCATTCTATTAGTAACGTAATTTTCAAAATTGGTTCAGTTTGGTTCAGAGATTACCCCTTTTCTTCCCTAACTTCAACAATGGAAATTTAAAATTAAAAAAAAAAGGTAAATTCGCCATATCTTTTAAATATGACCAATATTCCCATTCATCGTACAGCGTTTTTCGACTTTTTGAAGGGGAAATAGTCGGAAAAGACTGTTAGGAGTGGGTACGACAGTCCAGCGGGCGGCATCCGAACCAGCACCTCTCGGTGATGAGTCCGGCCCCATTACCGTTGAGATATTGAGACTCCTTTTAAAGTGTTTTACGGTGACAGTTGCCTTATGATGTCCATAATTCGTACTATTTAAAAGCGAAACGAACTGTCACCCTTACCGTGCTATCTCAGAAATACTAGGAAAAATTGGGTGGCACAACAATCCCAACAATTTAATGATAGCGCGAAAATTTTGGTATTTTGGATGTAAATATACTCAGAGGCACAATTATCCGCCCTCTTTAATATGACACGAGTATATTAAAGTGAGCGGATAGTTGTGCCTCTGAGTATAGTTAAGATTTTATATATTGTAGTGCTCATAAAGAATACATTATTTCATTTCAGTTACAAATTCAAACCACTGGTATTCATGGGGTCCACAGCATTTACAATACAGATTGTGTGGCTCATGTTGGCAGTACTGGAAAAAATATGGAGGACTAAAGGTGAGTTATTTTACAATAATCTTATTAGTATATTCCTTTGTTGATTTAAAAAAGCAGTGTGCATAGAAACGACTTTAGTAAAATTATTTTAAGAAATTTGACTTCCGTTGGCCTCGCTCGATTACACTTTTCGTAACTCATTAACTAGCTACTCCCCCAAGTCAAGCGTGCGTAAAGTATGAACTTCAATAATATTTAAATTTCTATTGAAGTAAAGTGCATTTGTTGGAACTTGGAGCCCCCGGAGGACCCCGAATAAAAGCTGATTATTCTATTTTGTAAAATATAGGGATCAGCAGATCACTTGAAAGAACAGATAATATGACACTTGAATGTCCGAGAGTTTTGACCATTAATAACAGGACCTGCCTCGCTAACCGTTATCCCTCTGGCAAAGATCAAAGATCAATGATCTAACACGGTTATAAAAACTGTTGCACAGACTTTCAAAAATACAAATGACAAACTTAGCCCGGGATCTGTGGAACAAATTTACAATTGATTACTATCAAGTTATTTTCCATGAGTAACTTCATCTCGATGAGACGCTTAACTTTTTCATTTACGAAAATTCTTGATTTAACTAAAATCAAGAAGTGTTACCATAACCTGGTACCAGGTTATTTTTATTTATTTATTTATTTAGTTAGTTATGAAAATTACTGAGCGTCGGAACGAGACAATGTACCACGGAATTTGTAGGACATTGTGGCTGTTAAATTGCCACTAAACAAACTATAAATAAACTATTAATTAAGCAGTAAAAAAACAGCTGGTTAGTAACAACTTTTAATAACTTTTAATAATACAAGTTGGGAGGAGAGTAGTTTACCAAAAGTTGTTACTAACCAGATGTTTTTTATACTGTTGCTTAATTATAGTGTTTTTAGATAGCATGAGTACGGTGACAGTTGCCTTATGACGTTCGTAATACGTACTACTTAACAGTCACAATGTCTTACAACTTGCGTGGTACATTGTTTCGTTCCGACGCTCAGAATTTTTTATTCCCAGAAAACCCAGTTAGCTACCAGAATCAAGAATTTTCGTGAATAAAAGAGTTGAGCGTCTCATCAAGATGAATGCACTCACGGAAAATTAACCTGATAGTAATCACTTGTAAATTTGTTCCACGGATCTCGGGCTATATACCTTTATAGACAATCTCCAAACCTTCATTTGATTGTGCAGAGCCTTGTGTTTGTGTTTTTTTTTAAGATTGTATTTGTGTAAATGCTGCAACAGTCACTGGTGGACCAAATAAATAAATAAATAAAAAAATCGCTTTTAGGGTCATCTTATTGTCGCGATCTGTATTACATGTTGTTATTTAGTTGTTGTAAAATGTGGGCATTGTTGTGTTCCAGACAGCGGACGTGTTCGGCGAGAGCGAGGCGGAGGTGGTGCGGAGCGCGCGCGCGGAGGGCGAGGAGACGGCGCTGTCGGTGTCGCACCGCCCGCACCGCTGTACTGTTGTCAACTGTGCTAAGGTACTGCTACTTGTTGCTATACCAAGCTTTTGTATACCAACGACTAGCGGTCGCCCACGAATTCGGCCGCGATTTTTCCGAGATGAAAAGTAATCTATGTATTAATCCAGAGTAAAGTCTTTTTTAAGGGCTAACTTGTTGAGAATTAAAAAAAATGAGTGCAAGTATGAGTTGTGGCTGTTGCAGGAGTTCAAACTGCGCGCGCACCTGGCGCGGCACGTGGCGACGGCGCACGGCGGGCCCGGCGAGGGCGCGCGGCCGGTGATGAAGACGCGCGCCGCCTTCTACCTGCGCGCCTCGCCCTTCACGCGCCTCGCCCGCCGCCTGGCGCGCGCGCTGCGCCGCCCGCGGCACTTCGCGCGCTCGCCCTTCTCGCCCATCAACCTGCACCAAGTGAAGCACGAGTGTGAGTACACCCACCATAAGTGCGCGTGTTGCACCCATTTGAGCATTATTATATTTCGGAGTAACTTTTTTTTTAATTAAAATTTAATACTTTTGACGAATGATTTTTAATTGGATAAGTTTAATAAGATTAATATCATATTTACCTTCGTAAGTAATGCATTATTTAAGAGCAAATTATTATTACTACTAATTGGTTATAGTGAGTTAAAGATAGTCACAATTTGTTTTTGAACTTAAAAATCCGCGCGGGCCAGGGTGTGTCTAGCGATGAATGAAAAACTCACGACTGATGCACCTCACTTCCCCGCAGGTACGATTTCACAGACGCGCAGTCTTTCTCCCCGTCGCCCGCGTTTTGACTGGTGGGAGGCTTCGTCCGTGGCTACCACCCTACCGACAAAGACGTACCGCCAAGCGATTTAGCGTTTCGGTACGATGTCGTGTAGAAACAGAAAATTGCTGTGGATATTCATCCTCCTCCTAACAAGTTAGCCTGCTTCCATCATATATTGCATCATCACTTACCATCACGTGAGACTGCAGTCAAGGGCATACTTGTAAAGAATGAATAAAAAAATAGACTGCCAGACTATAAGAACGGATGCGACAGGGCTGGATCAACGAAGACAGAGCCGCTAGAATTAGTATAGAAGTATTTATATGTATTTCTAGAAGTGACCAGTGTATGTTTCTCGCAGGTACGATAGCGATGGCGGGGCTGGGCGGCGCGGAGATGCGCGGTGCGGGCGCGGCGGGCGTGCCGCGCGCGCGCGGGCCCGTGGGCGCCGTGGCCACGCGCCTGGCCGCCGCGCTGGGCACGGCCGCGCCGCGCGCGCAGGAGTGGCTCGTGCTCACGCCGCGCGACCGCATGCCCACGCCCAACCACGTCGCCTTCCCGAAACCGCCCAAGGCGCCAGGTCATATTACTGCACTGTTGTTTCACTAAAACTTCTGTATGCACGTGTGACACGAGTGAGTGTCATTAGCGGTCGGATTGTGTCGTCACGACTCGAGATAGTACGAAGTGTTCCGTGAGTTAGTTGGGGAGCAGAGAGAGGCAAGAGCCGTGATAGCCCAGTGGATATGATCCGACACCGAGAGGGTGTGGGTTCGAATCCAGTCCGGGGGCGTGCACCTCCAACTTTTCAGGTGTGTACATTTTTAAGAAATTAAATATCACGTGTCTCAAACGGTGAAAGAAAAACATCGTGAGGAAACCTGCATACCAGAGAATTAACAGAGAATTTTCTCAAGAGAGTCAAAAGTCCCAAGAGTCTCTCTCGGGGTATGATTGCAGTCCCACTGTAAAGCAAATTCATTAATTAAAATTTAAATCAATTGTATTTATTTCAAGCAGATGCAATTATAAACACTTTGAAACTCAAACAATGAACACTTTGAAGTTTTTCTACTACCAGTTCTTAAGGCAAATTTCACTTGCAATTTAAATTGCGAAGTTGAATTTTTAATAATAAGACCTTAAAGGGGCGAATTCGTTCGCGAATCACGCGCGAGTTAAGAGTGCACGCGATTTACGCGCGTATTTTGAATTCGCGCGATGCTTGTGGACGCGATGTATTGATGTCTAGTACTTCGACAACGCGCGTATGAATTCGCGCGATACGATTCGCGACGAATTCCCTCCTTCTGGACAAGGTCTAAATGTAAACGTCGTTTGCAGACGGCAGCCTCATGTACGAGCGCGTGCTGTCGCGCGCAGAACAAGAGGCGCGGCGCAACGAGGCGGCCGCGCAGGCAGCGCTGCCCGCGCCGCCCGCGCTCAAGCGCCGCGCCTACGACGACGTCAACGGACTCGACAGTCAGTATCCGCCCCGCCCGCACCGCACTGCATCACACCGCATCACATCACATCACATCACAACATCACATCACACCATCACATCACACCTCGCGACGCCACGTTACTTCACGTCACACCTGCACCGTACTACACTACACCACACCGCACAACGACCATTCCTCAATCCTCAGACCAATTACCTTTGGACTTTGGAAAAAAGCCTGTCATTTTTTAAGGGGCATGAGGACATCGAAAATAATTAAAAAAAATATATCTTCGTCTTACACTACACACAACTCTATATTTAAATTGTAATACAACACGTGTAATTTTAACATGAATGAAACATTGATTCTATAGAATAGCGCAGTTTGTATAAACACTTTAGATCGTCATCATATACTTTTGACAGAGAGGTAATGTCTAGGGAGGCAGGTCCTATGGTAATTGGTCTGAGGCTCAACCACATCACACTACATCACGCCACATCACGTGACATCATCACAGCACATCACCTCACATTTCTTCGTCATCCAAATTGCACTGTGCATCGGCTATATATTTATTATTTACCAGTGACGAAAGCTGGTAATATATATTTTAGGCGTATTTATGTATCATTCTTTAACAAACTATCGCGCACTACTATTATTTGATTAGCGAATTACAATATAATGTGAGAGGTCCTTTGATTTGTCTAATTTGTCTAATTTGAATAAAAGTTTTTTTTTTTAATTTTCATAATAGCTCTGATGCAGCATCTATTTCCTAAACACATGCAATAAATTTTCACATACAATTTATGTTTTATACTCACGAACACATTTGCCACTACTAGTTATACCGGTATGGTCAACAACAGTATTTTTATATGTATTAATTATGCCTTTGCAAAGGTTTTCTAAATTTACTTGCTCAATATAAACAGATGGGTCCTTAAGTTGTACTATTATTTAGTTATTATTATGTATGTGTATTGAAAATATATTTATGATATCTTAATATATAAATGCGAAAGGTCATTCATTACTAAATTTCGATAACCGCTTGAAGTACAAAGATGAAATTTGGCAGGGAGGTAGTCTATAGTTAGTAGGTATCCGCTAAGAACGGATTTTGCGATAGGGCCGGATTAAAGAGGTCTAAGGGCGCCCGTTAGTGTATTTATAAAGTTAATATAAATTAATTAAGAAAATTTATTTATTTCTGAAAAACAAAGTTAAAAATATCATGTGGTAAGTGGCATAATTTAAAAAATTGAAGTTATATAAATACTAATTGCCTGTTTCTTATGAAATTATGAAGAATAACAGTTTCAAGGGACCAATATTTCTTTGTTTGTGCTGCTTTCTCTTGCTGGAGTAGCAACAGGTTTGAAACCATATTTTTTTACAAATAAAATTTATTCGAGTCTATTCATTTCCCACACAAACCACCCCTTATTAAAGTGATTGAATTATGTGAATTTTATTGAGCCCCACCTCCGTCCCAATATTGACTTATTAATATTGTATATTTTGCTTTGTTGTGAGACCACCGGCGTGAGGTAAAAAATGCACCACCTCGGTAGGTAATTAGATGTTGTGCGAATGTTTTATTTCACTTTCTATTATTATTCTTCCTTATTTTTTCAGTCATAGACAAAGCAAACATTAAAATGAAAATTACAAGCTTTGTTCATGACATCTATCACAGAAATAATACAGTCACAAAGATCTTGTATGTTAAATACAAGAATGTTGACTGTATAATTTCAAGGGATACGCTCAGCGTTTTATGTCTGGATGTAATTAACTGTGCATTGTACTGGATAGCAAAGTTCGCGTGGCATCTATTTTGTTTATATAATGGTGGAATACCACTGCTAGCGTTGATATCGCTGCTACATGCACAGTTGAGCCTCTCTCAAACAGATTTATTACCGTGTATACGGTTTAGCCTCTAAAATCGCACGGCGTCAAAATCTGTGTGGCAGAGGCGTTACATTTACCACAACCCAAATAGCTTGAATTGTTAACAACGTTGAAAAGTATAAAACTATTTCACAGTATTATTGTTAATGAGAGCTACTTGTGTACATTCATAGCATGACCGCCTAATTCAAAACGAAAAAAGATTACTAAATTTTTGATTAAAAAAAAATATATATAATTGTTATTATTGTCGCTCAAATGGTCATGCTATGTTGCAATGTGGTAATAAATGTGATGTGTCAATTGCTAGGCAGTAGTAAAATGTTGCCCTGTGTACACCAGGAGGCGCGGGCGGCGCGAGCGGCGCGCGGGAAGGCGGCGCGCCCCCCGCCAAGCGGCCCAACAAGCACCCGGCGCCCATGCAGCGGCCGTCGCGCGAGCAGTACGCCGCCATGTGCGCGCGCGCGCAGGCCACCGGACAGCCGCTGCCCGCGCACGTTTTTGCACACGTAAGTGGATAAAAAAAAGCAATTCGTCATCATCATATCAGCCGATGGACGTCCACTGCAGGACATAGGCCTTTTGTAGGGACTACCAAACATCACGATCCTGCACCCAGCGAATCCCTACGACTAGCTTGATGTCGTCAGTACACCTAGTGGGGGGTCGACACTGCGATTTCTAGTGACCTTAGGACCATAACGTCCATCGGCTCTTTAAACTATGTCCCCCGCCCATTGCCACTTCAGCTTCTCGTTGAGCTATGTCGGTAACTTTGGTTCTTCTTCGGTTCTCCTCATTCCTGATTCGATCACGCAGAGATACTTCGCGCATGGCTCGTTCCATCGCCCGCTGTGTGAATCTGACCCTTCTTAAGTGGCCCATAGATAGCGACAATATCTCAGAACCAAAGAAAATAATCAAGCTTACTGTTTTATTATCTCTGATGGGATGAGACGATAAGATTCGGACCACGCATTTTTGGAATCTCACAACCAAATATTTAAAAAAAATATTTTTTCCTAATTTGATCCTAAGTTTCTTCCTAATTCGATCCTAATAACTAATTAGCTCTTAACTTCGGGAAATAAAATAATTTGTCAGATCAGTACGACTTATATTTCTATGCTGATCATGAAAAATATTAAAAACATACAGAGGATTTTGGAATTTTTTGAGCGAAACGTGTTCATAAAGCTCAAAAACGTCGATATTAATGAAATCACGAATGCTTTATTGTAATTTTTTATTTCATCACTCTATGCCCATGATTATTTAAGTCATTGAATTATTTTCTTTTCATTTAATAATCACACAGTTTATATTCCATTGTCCCAGGTGAACGGCAAACCGACAAATTTGACTGGTCGCGGTGGCCGGCGTCACGTCATCTCATGGATGGACGCGCCCGACGACCTCTACTACAGAGCTACAGAGGCTGCCAAGTGAGATTTCTTTTTATTTATCATTCTTCGTAAATTTGGCAGGTCGCGGTGGCCGGTGACCAGCGTCGTTTGCTTATAATTACATCAGTAACAATACCATTTTTTTACCAACATTGGTTGGTTGCTTCCTAAATGTACTCATAAAAGCTCTGTCGCCATTGAAGACATGTATACTACCATTGATAATTTTATTCAATGACGTGATGGAATAGACGAATGTATTACACGTATTTAGTGTGGTGTGGTGTGTGTGACGGCGTGTGTCGGTTCGCAGGAGCGCGCGGCGGTCGCTGAGCTGCGGCGACCTGCGGCGCGGCGCGCGCGCGCCGTGGCGGGCCATGCGCGGCGCGCTCGTGGGCGTTGGCGCGCTGGCGAACGCGGGCGCGCTGCTGGGCGGCGGCGCGCTGGCGGGCGCGGGCGCGGGCAAGGCGGCGGGCGCGGGCGCGGGCGCGGCGCCGCTGCAGCTGGTGATCCTGGACTGACAGCAGCCGCGCCCGCCGCCGCCGCACCCCTACACCATGGAGGCGCTGCTCGGCTGAGCGCGCCGCTGTATATTGCCGTGTACAGAGCCCGAGGCCCCGCCCCGAACGCGAGATTGTATTTTTGGTAACCGAATCGCCGACGACGGATTCTGTAGATAATATTTTAAAACTATATTGTTCTTATGTGGTTTGATCTGGCGATGAGCAAATAATGTATTTGATACATAAAACGATATGTAAGTCTATTTCATTCGGAGATTCATTGTAGGATAATTTACAATTTTTTTCATAAATAAAGCACAAATTGGAATACTGCGTATTTTATTTCTGTGTATGTCATTTATTCACCCTTCATGAGCAAAACGCGACACGGTCTTGGCAAAGGAAGCTTGAAGACGAGGTGGCTTACTAAGCATATTTGCCATATCTTTTGAATATGACCAATATTCCCGTTCCCCTCCAATAAATTAGTCGGAACAAGACATTATTATTACTCGCTTATTATTTGTGATGTGACATTAGATATTAGTTAGCTAATCAATTATTTATACTAATCAGTTAGAATGCATTGAATGCACATAATATTCGTGATGTCTTTAGATGCGCTTTTCATAATAATCTTATACTTATACTTTTTGAATGCATTTACTGCACTTATTATTTGTGATGTCATTAGCTTTGCTATTCCTAATAATCACTTTCACATCTTGAATGCATTTACTGCACTTATTATTTGTGATGACTTTAGCTACGCTATCATAATAATCACTTTTACATCTTGAATGCATTTACTGCACTTATTATTTGTGATGAGCTTTGCTGTTCATAATAATCAATTGGACTTGTTGAATGCATTTACTGCATTAATTATTATTTGTGATGACTTTAGATGCGCTTTCCATAATAATCACTTATACTTTTTGAATGCATTTACTGCACTTATTATTTGTGATGTCATTAGCTACGCTATCATAATAATCACATTTACATCTTGAATGCATTTACTGCACTTATTATTTGTGATGACTTTAGCTACGCTATGATAATAATCACTTTCACATCTTGAATGCATTTACTGCACTTATTATTTGTGATGACTTTAGCTAAGCTATCATAATAATCACTTTCACATCTTGAATGCATTTACTGCACTTATTATTTGTGATGACTTTAGCTACGCTATCATAATAATCACTTTCACATCTTGAATGCATTTACTGCACTTATTATTTGTGACGACTTTAGCTACGCTATCATAATAATCACTTTTACATCTTGAATGCATTTACTGCACTTATTATTTGTGATGAGCTTTGCTGTTCATAATAATCAATTGGACTTGTTGAATGCATTTACTGCATTAATTATTATTTGTGATGACTTTAGATACGTTTTTCATAATAATCACTGACTTTTCGAATGCTTTTATTACTTTTCATAGCATTACATACGTACGCCATTAATAATGATCGCTTGACCTTTCAAATGCATGTACTGAACTTTGTGATGTCACCATTTCATAATAATTACTTGGACTTTACGAGTGCATTTAGGTAGTGCACTCATTTTTGTGATGACTATGCCTATGCTATCATAAACAATAATGGTCTTTTTGAATGCTTTTACTGAACTTATTATTATTATTTGTTATTACTATATAGTATATACGCTTTTCAACATAATCTCTTGGACTTTTCGAATGCATTTACTGCGCAATATTATTTGTGCTAACTTTAGATCGCTGTTCACAATAATAACTTATACACATTTCGAATGCATTTAAAACTCTGTGAGTTTTACTTGCTTTATTTTCATGCTTTCTTTCACCAATTTTTTTCTTTTTAAATTAATATGCATGTTTTTTATTTGTGTTATTTAAGTTATTTTTTATTTACTTTTCTTCATTATTACATGATGTGTTAATTTGTAAATAAGTACTACATTAAATTGATTTATAATCTAGTTAAATATTATTGTCTTAGTTAGTGTAAGTAATTGTAAATAAAACTAATAAATACATAAATAAAACTCCATTTCGAGATGCTTCTTGCATTTATCAAGTAAATAAATATTTATTCCGAAACTTTGGGTGGGTTGGTTCCGTTCTTACATTAGATCGAAAACAAATTATCTGTAACTTGTGTTAACACACACTATCAAGTTAACCGTCAAATCTGCAGCGCACTTAGATATGTGGGCAATGAAAATAAACCCAACCAAGGGCGAGTTGGACTCACGCACGAAGGGTTCCGTACCATTATCACGTGTGTTGTATGGGACCCCTTTTAAATATTTATTTTATTCTATTTTATAGTATTTATTTTGTTATAGCAGCAGCAGAAATCTGCTAAAATTTCATCTGTCTAGTGAACTGAACATATGGTCCCGTTATATCGTTTACTTACGGAACCCCGGAAAATATCAAAAACTATAAGCATGGCCACATTTTGAAATCTTTTTACTGCCTACATCCCTATAGCGCTGCAGACTTGACGGTAAACTGGATCGTGTGTAGCTGGTGTTATACTAGCCACCCTCGGGGTGGCTATACCAGTGCTGCAGAGCATTACAAAGAACGTTCCCCTTCTCAATGACTTTCCAAGCGCCAGGCCCTTGGCAAAGAACCAAGGCCCCGCTCCGCAGTCAACAGCAGAATGTTTATTTTATTTATTATATTAATTGTTGTCATTTTGTTTTGATGCACTTATCATCATCATGATCATTCACAACCCATATTTGGCTCACTGTTGAGCACGAGTCTCCTCTAAGTACGAGAGGGGTTAAGCTAATAGTACATCGCGCTGCCAAAATGCGGATTAGGAGTGGATATGACCTCTGCCATCGATTCGGAGGGCGTATGTTCGAATCCGATCCGGGGCACGCATCTTTAACTTTTCAGTTTGTGCATTTTAAGAAATTAAGATGTAATTATACCTATATACCTACTTAATTAGTGTAACTGGATTTTTCGTTCTAATTAATCTATATAATTAATCTATACTTATAATAAATCTGTAGAGAGGTCAATTCTGTACATGAAATATATTTCCAAAATAACTATCAGGGGATGATTAGTGATCGATACTGATGACAAAAATGCAATCAGTAAAATTTTTGTCTGTCTGTCTGTCTGTATGTTCTTTATAGAAACAAAAACTACTAGACGGATTTTAACGAAACTTGGTACAATTCTTCAACATACTCCTGGGCAGGTTATAGTATACTTTTCATTACGCTACGATCAATAGGAGCAGAGCAGTGAAGAGAAATGTTGAGAAAACGGGAGAAGTTACTCAATTTTTTAAGCTTACGTCGCGTGTACAGCCTTAATGGTTAAAGATACATAGAAATCATGTATGACGGAAATGTTCTCCTTAAAATTATCTATAAAAACACAATAGCATATATATGTCTATCTTTTATGGTTGACTCACAATAACACTTGTAACTCCCGATAGCTTAGCAGTTCGGAGCTTTCTAATTATATTTGTCTTCTCTTATGTTTATAACACTCATCACTCACTTCCTAATAAGAAAGTTAACATTATTACCTATTCAATAAAAAAAGAATCATAAAAATCTGTAAAGAAACACCAAAGTTATACATGAAATACGCCAAGCCATCGCGCGTGAATACTAATTCATGCTTTAAGGACTTTAAGGATTATTTTTGTGTAACGGTTGCCGCGCTCGACGCGATTTGCGGTGGGAGGAATAAATAAAGAAGTGCAGCCTTAATGAGTAGGGTAGGGGTAGGGTAGAGGTAGGGTAGGGTAGGAGAGGGGTAGTTGAAAGTTTACCACGACTTTCACGCGGACGAAGTCGCGGGCGTCCGCTAGTCTATACTAATATTATAAAACTGAAGAGTTTGATTGTTTGGTTGAACGCCCTTATCTCCGAAACTACTGGTCCGATTTGAAATATTCTTTCAGTGTTAGATAGCCTATTTATCGAGAAAGGCCATAGGCTATATATTATTCTGGTATTACTACGAAAACGTGAAACCGCGCGGCATAAATTAATAAATACCCACATGTCTGCAACTCGTGTGTTGGTCGCGATTTTAGCTTCAAGTGGAGCCTTCATGCATATCGCGACCAACACACGATGAGTTTTACTGGACGTCATGCCTGCAGGCATGTGGGTATATTGGACCGTGGGTGGCTAGCATTAGACTTTACGTGGATCGTACAATGTAAAAATAATATAGGATCGATACCCATACCAAAATAAAAATTAATATTTCAATTAAATTAACTAAGTACATTATTACCACCTTTTGTTTCTAAAACAATTAATTAGTAAAATTTATTAGATAAGCCAATTCGTATGACTACGCTATTCCCTCGCGACATATTTATGAGCATAAAGTTAAATTTAGTGCCCGTTAATAATATTATTATAGGTGGGTGCCTATGTAATTACGTATGTATTCATTTGTAATAACTGAAATTGTACAGAACTCGGAAACATCATATGTTCATTTTAATGGGAATAAAGATAATCTGTTTGTTTATATGGTCCAGTGTTAACCAGGTTTTTGATCACGAGATCCTGGGTGGGGTTAAAACTAAATTAAGCCTCAATAGCTCAACTGTAAGAGCGGTCGAATATATCACCGCGGGGTGGTGGTTCGATCCCCACCCTGTTGGTCTATTGTCGTACCCACTCCTAATGCAGTCTTTCCTGATTAGTTAAGGTCATATTTAAAAGATATAGCAAATATTCTTTAAAAAAATACCGAGGTTTTCTATCTTCTAAGAAATTTCCAGTAAAATTTCCTAGCTCGGAGTTGGGATGAAGAAGGGTTACGCGCCCTGCGTCGCCAAGTTACCTACCTTTTTTTACGTGGGGGAATCCTCATGGATACCTTCTCGCCACGGGGAGGCAAGAGGGTTATGTCGGACTTCAACCAACTAAAACCCCACGATGTTCCGACTCGCCGCCTGTTGACTGAGCCACGGAAATGTTTTTTTAAGTGACCGAAACCGGAAAGTTATACCTACGTTAAGCCGTCCCATATAAAATGTAAGATCTTTTCACTACGTAAGATTAGCTAATGGATTCACTTATCTTTTCCACCCCACTGAACATTTTCTGTGACAAGTTAGAGATTGATTGATGGGGTGCAGAGAAACGAGTTTATTTGAGCTTCGTATTTTATAAAACTCACAATACTACGAGTAACCGGCAACAGTTTGACGACCTCCGTGGCCACGTGGTATGCGCGGTGGATTTACAAGACGGAGGTCCTGGTTCGATCCCCGGCTGGGCCGATTGAGGTTTTCTTAATTGGTCCAGGTCTGGCTGGTGGGAGGCTTAGGCCGTGACTAGTTACCACCCTACCGATATAGACGTACCGCCAAGCGATTTAGCGTTCCGGTACGATGTCGTGTAGAAACCGAAAGGGGTGTGGATTTTCATCCTCCTCCTAACAAGTTAGTCAACTTCCATCTTAGATTACATCATCACTTAATATCAGATGAGATTGTAATCAAGGGCTAACTTGTAGAGAATGAAAAAAAAAGCAGTTGATACGACTGCGAGTAGTATCGATGTTCGATATCTTGAAAAGAACCTCAATAGTTTCTCAAGTAAGTTGCCGGACTCAACGTACGGATCATGGGTTCGATCCCCATCCGTTGGACTGCCTATCGCTACTCAAATTATTGGGCTAGCAAGAAAATCCTAATGTACTCGTAGTCTTATCAGCTATTACTTATCCGGAGACTCAAACCCAGTATCTACCCGTAATTAAGTTAACCACTACACCAAGAAGGTAAAGTCGACAAACATGTTGCTACAAATAGCTGTTAATGGGAAAAAGTGCAGCTTTTATGAAATCATTTTACACGTCGACAGGCCAGTCACATGAGCTTGATTGATTACATACTGTACTGTGGATCTAAATACCTACCGAGGTACAATGAAGCAATAATATCGCTAGATCGCCGATCCAATTATCCCTAATGGATGAACTCCCTGTGGCCCAGTGCGGGTAAGTCGTAGGGTGAATTTGGAAAATTGATAAGTTTTCCTTGAAAATAATAATGTCAGTTAGCATAAATTTACGTAAATTAGTTTTACTGATACTTTTATGTAAATTGTCATGATATTATTAATCGTAATATCATACGAGTAATATGGGTTTGGATCGTGATGTCAGGTTCATTTTGTTTTGTAATAACTAGACCACGCCCCTAAGATATAGCCTACGATACTCACAAATAACGTGGCTTTCTAGCGGTAAAAGAATTTTCAAAATCGGTTTAGTAGATCCAGAGACTACCCCCTATAACACCACAAACTTTACCTCTAAATATTAGTATAGAAAAGTTGCATTTCCTTCCAAGAAATTCTAGATTTAGAAGAAAAAGCGCGGAGAAAACCATATAGATTGGACAAACGAAGCGTATGTAATCTTAAAATACACTCAGAACTTTTTGGTTACGGATTGCCATCATGTAAATACCAAGCAGCCCATATGCTAATTACTTAAATAATTTCACTAATTTATAAGAAACCACCGTAACCGTAAAAGCCGTGATATAATTTCGATTGAACAGTTTACTTCGATTCGGAGGGCGTAGGTTCGTTCCGGGGTATGCGTGTTTAAAAATTAAATATCACGTGGCCAAATGGTGAAGGAAAAACATCATAAGGAAACCTGCATAAGTAAGATTTTTTTTATAATTCCCTTGGTGTGTGAAATCTGCCAATTCGCATTAGGCCAGCGTTGTAGACTAAGTGTTAGCAATGCTTCTCAGGCAACTCAAACACAAGCTACACGGCGTCTTCGTCAGCGAAGACGAGGTCCCCGGTATCTGACGTTACCCGGACGTGGGCTTTCTCACGATCGCGGGGGCGTCCAGACTGATACACTCAGGCCAAAACATCCTTCCCGAACGGCCGAGATCCGAGTCTCAGAGGAGACGCCCTTAGAAAGTCGCTCCGCCAATTCTGCTTCATTCTGCTTCTGCCTTACTACTGCTACGGCACTTACACAATCAGAAAAAAAATATTAGCCTAACCCCTCTCATTCTTAGAGGACACTCGTGATCAACAATGACCCGAATATCAGTTGTCAATGATGAAACAATACCTATAGGCTCGTTGGTCTAGTGGTTGGTAATGAATGAATGATGATAAGAAACGAGACATGAATGTAACTTTCAACATCAGCACCCATCCATTACTCATCTAATGGTGTTGTTGTGCATAGTTGTCAATCTTCTTTTAGGCCTTTTCAACAAATCCCTAATGTGTATGTGGGAATGAAGTGTATTGACTATTTGACTCTTTGATTATCTTTCTACAGCCATTTAAAAAATAAAGGTAAAACGAAGATATAATCGAAGAACGTATAGTACCTTAGCCTTACCCCTTGAGATTTTTAAATTTTTTTATTACGTTACAAATTAGCCCATGACTACAATCTCACCGGATGGTAAGTATCGATGCAATTTGTGCAAATTGTGAAGAATAAAAAAAAATCGGTACATACGTCTTTGCCGGTAGGGCATTTTTAAACGTGACCAATATCTTTCCCCTCTAGCTAAGCGTAAATTATAAGGTGATTGTCCTTGGGGGACCTCGGCTTTTTATTGACCCGGATCTCAGACTAAACACCCTAAATCAGCGCTGGTGTTTTTCTTCGTGATACCTACCTACTATTGCTCAAATGACATCGCTGAGGTGAGAAAAATAACTAGATTATTCCTATTTGAACGTCTATATTCAGTGAAACGTGTAAGTCCGTGAGTTGATTCCTCAAAGTAAACACGACTTTGAGCTTGATACCATACAAAGTAAGTAGGTAGATGTAGTAGGCGTAACATAAAAAGAGCACTGTTAATTGAAATTTGAAATTCAGTAACCGAATAGCTACAATTTATTATGTTTATTCATGAAGTTTTTTGATAAATCTTTAAGTCTTTGGCATACACTTAATATAAAGTACGAAATAATGTGTGTTTAATACTGGGGTCTTTCTTTAAATTTTCACTCCGGTTCAAGTCACGATTTTATGGGTCTTAACACTTCTAACACGTACTCTGCATCACACACAGACACAGATTTACTACTAATCGAATGTGAAAGAGAATATTGGTCCAAGTATGGCAAATATTAAATATATAACGTGTAGTGTACCTACTACTTACATTACCTACCTTTGGTAGGATTTTTTTTTTGTATTATAGCAAAAAAATATATATGAAAGGGAGATCACGTTGCAAGAAAGAGATCGAGTGCCATCATGAGACAGAACAACATTAAATAATGATAACAATATTATTTAATTTTGCAAAAATCATCCCATTCGCTTAACTTCTGACGGGCATCTTTTTCGATGACTCGACGTATACCTATAATCTGAAATATTAAATCTTATAATCAAATTGTGTGTCACGTAATAAGGCTCGGAATATAGAAGGGTAGGTGCATCGGCGTAATTAAATTTAACTCTGCGTTGTTGCTAGTGCAGTAGGTATTTACTTCTAAAGTTTTAACTATATAGTAAATCTAAAGGCCTCTATAGCTCTAGAGAGGTCGGACTCAGCACCGATATAGTCTCACCGGTCCAATCCCCGCCTCGTTGGTCTAAGGTCGTACCCATTCCTGATATAGTCTTTCTCGAATAGTTGGAGGGAAATGGGAATATTGGTCATATTTAAAAAGATATTGATAATATAATTTAAAAAATATAATATATTAAAAAAAATACAAAAAAGGTATCTATCACACTAATTACTTTAATATTATAAAGGCGAAAGTTTGTCTGTGTGTGTATGTGTGTAAGTATGTATGTTTGTTCCACCTTTACGTTGCGGTTACTTAAGCGATAAGGCTGGGAATGGAAATAGATTTTACTCTGGATTAACGCATAGGCTACTTTTATTCCGGAAAAATAAATGTAATCTATACTAATATTATAAAGAGGTAAAGTTTGTAAGTTTGTAAGTTTGTAAGTTTGTAACAATTTTTTGAAATGGGGTAATCTTCGGAACTACTGGACCGATTTTAAAAATTCTTTCACCAGTAGAATGCTACGTTATCGGGGAGTGCTATAGGCTATATTTTATATTTCTATCATATATAACTACTGAGATATCGCGGGTTTTCTCTTACAGGTCAGACCGAAAAACTTACTTATTCGCATGCGCTGCCTCAACCATTGCGTATAACTGAAATAAATGTATGGAGGCTTTTTGAACCTTTAAAAGTTCTACAAAAAAGTCCGCGACACCATATATCTATCTTTTATAATTTAGCAGATATAGTACCTTTAATAAATTATTTAAATTTTAAACTAAGGTTTACGTCATTATTTACACAAATAAACTTAAATCCTTATCAAAATAAATTATTTAATAATCACAAGGATATTATAGAGATAAGATTTGCCCTTTACAGTATGTTAATTAGTTATATAGTTTCGGAGATAATACAAAATTTCTGAAAGTCGCAGAAATGCCGCTATATGACGCCCCGCGGTTTCAATTACGTGGTTCCCGTTCCCGTATGAATATGAGGACCAAACATAGCCTATGACACTCGCAAATAATGTAGCTTTCTATTGGTAAAAGAATTTTCTAAATCGGTCCAGTAGATCCAGAGATTACCCCCGACAACCACGCAAACTTTACATCTTTATAGTATTAGCATAGAAGTTGCTTGGGAAATTATAGTCTTTTGGTCATTGCACCACGCACAAAAGGCTGGACCAATTTTGCTGAGGGTAGGGATAGGATAGAGGTAGGGAAGGGGTAGGATAGAGGTAGGGTAGGGGTAATTTAGGGAAAGTGTAGGTTAGGGTAGGGTAGGGTACGGATAAGGTAGGGGTAGTGTAGGGTAGGGGCAAGGTAGAGGTAGGGGAAGGATATGGAATGTATAGGGTAGGGGAGGAGTAGGATAGGGGTAGGATAGGGGTAGGGTAGGGTTAGGGTAGGGATAAGGTAGGGGTAGGGAAGGGTTAGGGTTAGCGGTAGGGTAGGAGTAAGGTAGGGGTAGGGTAGGGGTAGGGTAGGATAGGTTATGGATAGGTTACGGGTAGGGTTAGGGTAGGGTAAGGTGGGGGGAGGGAAGGGTTAGCGTTAGCGGTAGGGTAGGAGTAAGGTAGGGGTAGGGTAGGGTAGGGTTGGGTAGGTTTACGAGCAGGGTAAGGTAGAGGTAGAGAAGTTTACATCAATTTTTACGCGGACGAAGTCGCGGGCGTCCGCTAGTTTAAGTATAAAGTCGTATTTGTTCAGAAAAATATCATACATATTTTTTGGCATTTACCTACTATCGGTCTTGAGATCCCCCATATATCAAATTAAATATATCAATAAGTACGAGTATACCTATAAATTAGGTATCAGGTAGGGTTTTCTACCCTCATTTTTAATTCATTTGTTGATAAAACATTCACAACAAGTTTGCCTCTATTATAGTTAAAATTCAAGTTACGCAAAGCCAAACTCAAAGAGTTTTTTAAACTCGTAAATAACATTTATTTCGGGGTTTCCGTGATATGAATGAATTGCGAATGACGGTTGGATCTTCGGCGGAGTATAAAATTGAATACGACTAGCATGACGTGTGTAATCGGTTTAACGTCGGAAGGTGGAAAGTGTCCAGCGCGCGCCGCCACCGGACGGGCCGGACGCTGCCGCCGGACGGGCCGGACGCCGCCGGTCGCCGCCGGACAGGCCGGACGAGTCGTCTAGTCTCAGCCTCGCAGTTCGCACACTCGCTCGGAACATCCGCGACACGCCACATGCGGACACTCGACACGCGTCTAACGGACTGCATTTTGAACGCGTAGTCATTTGAACGAAACATGGTTCGGTAGCGCGATGTCGGGGTCCGCACAGGAAGGCGACGGCGCCGCGGCCGAGACGGGCGCCGCCGCGACCGTCCAGGACCTCTACCGAGAGAAACCCTCGAGCACGCTGGTGCGAGTGATGACGGTCATGGCTTATCTGTTCTCTGTGTCCTTCGCGGCGATCCTGTTGTCGATTTACTATATTTGCGTGTGGAGATCACCCGTTGTCGCTAAGTTTACCGATAACCGGGAGATGCTGCTGAATGCGAGACGCGGCGAAGCTGGCGACTACCACTTCACGTACGACGATCCTCACAATGTTACGGGTAGGTGGACTTGAATTTCAGTAGGATTTCAACGAAAACAAATAATATATGGAAACAAAATCAGAAGAGAGCAATTCATATAAAAAAAAATGCAAATTAACAGAACTGATATCAAAATATGCAGACTTAAACTATTTAGGACGTTGATTTAGTTTACTCATTTAGCTGACCCGGTGAACTTTCCACCCTATATTAGTTATAAATATTCTGGGTTCAAAACAATCACTCTGTTGAAGAAAGTAAACGAATTTTTTTTTCGGAATCTGTTAGTCCGATTCCAAAAAAATCTATTCACCGTCCTTCACGCACCCCTCATTTTTTAATCGCGAAATTTTTAGTATTTCTTTATGAAAGAAATCTATTCTAATAATTCATTTGTTAGCTAATGACAAATTTTATAAATATTGTAAGATTCAATCATCGATATAGGATAGGTAGGTAGGTCTTTCTCCACTCGGTTTTAATATCTTGACAAAAACATAGATTAACCATTTATGACATTTATCACACAGGTAGGTAGGTACCTATATCATATTTTTACGCTATAGGTACCTGTACTATAGCTATATTATTCACATAAATTCAATATAATGTGTTCATTGGATAATAATATTATATGACTGGTTCTGTAATGAAGCCATACTAAGGTTACTTCAAACTAGATATACTAGGTCAAGTTTGCTAGTAACACTATTAGTAAATGAGGTACTTAGATGTATCTACTCGCTGTATGTTTATTGAGTGAATTTTGTTGAAATGAAACTAGTAAAAAAACTAAGCAAACATTGATTAACTTTTAGCTAAAATCAGAATTTAGTAAATAGCCCCTACTTAAACCATACTCTATGTACTGTTTACCAAGTAACAAATTAAAAATCGCTAGTCAATAATTAACTTGTTCATTGCTGTCGCAGCGATGAATTGACAAAAGCTCGGAATACAAAAAAAAAACGACAAAAGCATTGGCTGACTAGTGGTTTATATTTGTACATTTTGTAGAGTAACTATTGTGTAAGTTTACAGTACCTAGTATCGCTGTAAAAATGTAGTAGGTAACTTCTCCCGTTTTCCCAACATTTGCCTTCACTGCTCTGCTCCTATTGATCATAACGTGATGAAAAGTATAGTATAACCTGCCCAGGAATATAAAGAATAATTGTACCAAGTTTCATTAAAATCCGTCGAGTTTTTGTTTCTATAACGAACATACAGACAGACATAAAAATTTTACTGATTGAATTTTTGGTATCAATTACTAATCTCCCCAAGATTTTATAAAACCGTTAAACCTGTAAATAGCGCGAACCTAAGTAAACAAATATAGAGACATCTGCTTTTTCTAGCGGCTAAACTTTATTTAACAAAATGCGGGTAACCTACTTAAGTACTTGGAAATTCTCTAGGTAATTTAATCTACTAGGTATGTATTTTCATTCTTATTGTAAATACTATTATATCCACTGTGCTTACGCTTTGATATAAATAAATAACATACCTACAATCAAAATGTTAGATAGCGATTCTGTTGAAAGTTACTACCTACCTACATTTATTTACGGAATAGCATTGTATAGAATACAAGTAGATAATTAGTACCCCTTCTAATAAGCACTTCTTCTAATAGGCACGTCGATTCTCTATCTACGATCGCTAACGCTTCGAAATGTAGAAAAATTTATAGGAATGACATTTGCTATCGAAAGGTCACGTGATCAGATCTGTCATAGCAAATGCCTTTCCTATACATTTTTCTAGTTTTCAAAGCGTTTGCGATCGTAGAAAGAGAATCGACGTGCCACTTGGCTACAGGGGTAGCAGTTCCTGAGATTAGCCCGGAGTTGCGAAGTTGGTGATGTTACTAAGAATTTCTTCGAAGAAAGAAAAACTTGAACCTAGGCCTCAAAATCCGAGGTCACGTAGTCTAACTACTGGACCAACGAGCACCATGAGTATTTATTTCTTCTTTAATATAAACTGCGCACCATCTTTTTAAATTAGACTAGCCGACAGAGATCTCGTGAGAATACGGGGGTAAAATATAGCCTATGACATTCGTAAATAACGTGTCTTTCTAGTGGTAAAGGAATTTTCAGAATCGGTTTAGTTGATCCAGAAATTACTCCCTTTAACTAGCGTTTTCACCCGCGTAGTTTCTGTTCCCGTAAAAATATAGCCCATGACACTTATAAAAAACGTAGTTTTGTAGTGTTTTCAAAATCAGTTCAGTAGATCCAGAGATTACCCCCTACAATACTACAAACTTTACCTCTTTTTAATATTGGTATAGACTAGCGATTTCATCCGCTTAGTTTCTGTTCCCTGTTGTTAACGTGTCTTTCTATCCAAATTGCTAATGTTTTATATGGTATTGATAATGTAGCTTTAGCACGGTTGAACGCGCTTGCCTAGAAGGTGTCTGTTCACTCTTGACTTGAAGTTATAGGTCGTAGGGAAAACGGAAGCTGGAAGGGCATTCTATAAATTCGCGGTGCGAATCAGTAACAAAGATCGAAAACGCTTCTTTAGAGCCCAAGGGGAATCAACTACGTATGCATGCAGATTCCTGCGATGCCTGGCATGCGACGCCGGCGAAGACGAGGTCCTCGATATCTGACGTCACCCAGACGTGGGATTTTTAACTCACGATCTCGGGGGCGCCTGGACTGATACACTCAGGCCAAAACATCCTTCCCGAACAACTCTTAAGCCGAGGTCCGAGTTTCAGAGTAGACGCCCTTTAGAGTCGTTCCACCCATCTACTCTGCTTCTGTCTTCCAATCAGGCGATGCTTCTGCGCTCGCACAAGCCCCCGGTGAAGCCTCTGAGGTCCTGAGGTCTGAGGTCTAAGGAGCCTACGGCACTTACACAATCAGAAAAAAAAGATGCCTGACAGTTCTATAATAAAAAAAGAAGGAGGAACTAGTCTGAAGAGTCCCACTACAAGAAATACTACATTATAACAGCTATTCCTAAAAGGTGTTCTGCGGAACCCTGTGGTTCCGTGAAAGGCCTGAGGGCCTCCGCGAAAATTGAAGATTTCCATATTGTAAATCGTTTCACTAGTGATAATTTTCATACATTTATCTGGACGGACGGCATACTAGTATGTCTCTAACCATAATAAATGTATGAAACAGATATCCTTCTGGCGCGCTACCACACGCCACGAGACGTAAGTGTATTTCCGTCTTTAATTTACTTCTTTCTTAAGATAGGGTTCCGCCGAAAAATTGTGAAACAAAAAGGGTTCCGAAGTCAAAAGAATTCGGGAACACATTATAAAATGTGTTAGCAATATACAAGTACCTATGTTTTGGCAACAACTAAGTAGATGTGTAGATATATACTTAAAGGTGTTTAGGTGTGAGGGGTTTCTTTATCATCCAATTAGTGGTAGTACCAAATTGTGTTGAACATCAATTACTCTAATTTAACTTAGCAAAGTAGGTGCCTACGTGTCTGTGGTGTGACAATGTTTGTGACTGGGGCAAGCACTAAATAGGTACGTTTAAATAAAAGTGACGATAGATACATTAACCTTTTATAAAAAACTTCTCGATGGATAGATACATTGAACTTTTATAATTAAAAAAAACTTCTCGTTTGATACGAATACCTATTTATAAGTTATTTTGGTATTATCAAAAAGCTTTTGATCGTCTTTCGGCTAAGGCGATAAGTCTTATCGATAAGTGTAGTGCACACTCAACATCGTAAACACAAGTGCACTTTAAATTTCCCCATAGTACCTAGGCAATATATGGGCGACCGAACTGTGGTCGGTGTTTAATTTTGAGAGTCCGTGATTTTGTATAGAAAACTGAAAGTTTCAGTGGTGCTTTTATAATAAAAGGAAATCCAGCAATGTTGCCGCTGCGGGCAAAGATAAATTTTGCCATTATTTACATAGGTACACCAAAAATACTTTTTTTATTATTATATCAGTACCTAAATTATATTGTTAGAGTATATAGACCCTCCCCTGGATCGGGCCCTGATAAAAGGGTTTCACTGTGTGTGTTTCACGCTATCTCGTATCTATACTAATATTATAAAGCTGAAGAGTTTGTTTGTTTGTTTGTTTGTTTGATTGAACGCGCTAATCTTAGGAACTACGGGTCCGATTTGAAAAATTCTTTCAGTATTAGATAGCCCCTTTATCGAGGAAGGTTATAGGTTATATATTATCCCCATATTCCTACGGGAACGAGAACCACGCGGGTGAAACCGCGCAGCGTCAGCTAGTACTTTATATTTATAAGATCAGTTTTGTACCAGTTCAGGGACCTACCAGTCCACCATAGCGAGAAGTCAAAAATATTACGAAATAGTATCTAAAACTCGAGCAAGATGGCGTAACGAGTAAGTAAAGTTTGTAAATCACTTTGTGATCTTTTCTGCCGCTTTTTTGAAGTATGTTTGAAACATTTAAAACGCTAAAGCTAAATTTAATTTTAATCGGTCTATCGGTTTCCGTTAGCCCGCATATTAAAGCAGCGTGCATTCACCATCCCTTCATCATAAATAAGAAGTGAGGCGTGCTCTAGGTCCAGTAGTGGGCCATTGAAATAGGATGATTGATGAAGATAAATATATTAACACAAGATATGTACTTGTACGTATATAATTATGTATTTTACTATAATCGAAATGAGTTTATTAAGAGATAGCGTTACTTAATCTAATACTAGTCTAATGTACCTATATTAATATTATAAATCTGAAGAGTTTGTTTGTTTGATTGAACGCGCTAATCTCAGGAACTACTGGTCCGATTTAAAAAATTCTTTCAGTGTTAGATAGCCCATTTATCAAGGAAGGCTATACGCTATATATTATCTCCGTACTCCAATGGGAACGAGAACCACCGTAAAACCGCGCGGCGTCAGCTAGTATTCGTATAATAAGAAAACATAAGGTATTATTTTCATGCAAAAGGTACGAAAAAAGAAAAACATCAAGCGAAACATTCGCCCTTATACCTTCCTAAATAGGTACTCTACTTAAAAAGTCACTAGTCACCAGATTGCATTAGTTTCGGGACGAATTAGTTTTACTGTTTAATTCAATTAGACTTATACGTACGTAGTCGCTTACATTAACTTGGCTTTTATTCTAGTTCAGGGGTTCCCAAACTTTAAGATAATGGAAAACACACGTTGATTAATCTTTTATTTTACGGAACTCTGTATAAGAAAATAATATACATGACAATGTATCATTTAAATAAGAACATAAACAGTTATTTATGTTTTCATTTAAATTATACAAAAAAAACCTATATTGCGGAAAAGATTGACAATTTGCAGTATAAACTTAATACCTACCCTACCTACGATAACTCTACCTTTCCTCTAGGTATCGTGCGTTAGGTATCATTTAAATAAAAACATATAAATAACAGTTCATATTCTTATTTAAACGATACAAAAAAGCTTTTATCGCTGAAAAGTTTGACAATTTACAGTTTAAACTTTCAGTACCTTCGATACTTCTATCTTCTCTAGGTTCCGCGGAACCCACTTTGGGAATAACTGCTTTCTACCCAATGAAATAATTCCGCCTTCAAGGGGATGAATTATATATCATCCGGACTCACACAGATGTCAAAGGTTTGATCCGCACTATCGTCGCGTAAACTAACACAGTCTTTCCCACTAAGTGTTCATTTACAAGAGCAGCAACTGCTACAGACGCGACTGTAGTCGGCGACGTCTCGGCGGCAGTCAAAGGCAGTCGACTGCAGTCGGTGACGTCTCGGCGGCAGTCAAAAGCAGTTGACTGCAGTCGGTGACGTCTCGGTGGCAGTCAAAGGCAGTCGACTGCAGTCGGTGACGTCTCGGCGGCAGTCAAAAGCAGTTGACTGCAGTCGGTGACGTCTCGGCGGCAGTCAAAGGCAGTCGACTGCAGTCGGTGACGTCTCGGCGGCAGTCAAAGACAGTCGACTGCAGTCGGTGACGTCTCGGCGGCAGTTGCTGCTCGTGTAAATGAACCCTAATTCAAGGGGAACGAATGGGTACATATTTAAAAGAGTTATGACAATTCGTCATATACAGTTATACCTAAACGTGTAACTTAACAAGAACTTAAAACTAAACAAAAACTTAGGATTAAGTAGGTTTTAAGTATACGAGTAGTTGTTTGTTAAGCTTTGAATCTCAAAATCAACTCATTAAACTGAACTGGGTTAAGTGCCGAAGAAAAGATAGGGGTAAAGAAAAGCGAGAAAAATGGCATAAAATAGTTGCATCAGCAAGTTTTTCCTTGCTTGTGTTATAACTGACGTCTCACTTCAAAGAAAGGAAAAGCTCTCAAAAGCTCTCCATATGAATAGCTTATTGTTTTTTTTGTACATTTATTTTTCCGACGTTTCTTAGCTAATTTCCGTGATTTTAAAAGTTGGGAGAAGATGTGAAATCGTTCAAAATTAGGCTAAAATGGTTAATGTTTCTGAAAATTTTATAAAAACATAGCCCAAAACATAAATGATTTATATTAAAAAACTTTAACCCCTTTTTAACTCTTTAAAAAATCTTTAGTTACATTTTTAGTATTTTCTACCTACACATACCAATTTTTACAAATGTATCTTGAAAACTTGCAATCCCTATTTCACGCCGTAATTTTTTTTTCGCGTATTACAAAATGAATGACATATTTTATTTGAATTCCTTCAGTAGTTTCGGCAGGATGCCCCGTCAACAAAAAGACAGACGGACACAAAAATCAAGAAAAAAATATTTTTGGCTTCCGTAGCTATTAAAACTTTCAAAATATCTTTAATGTACAGGATTTTACCTGTTACAGTTTTATTATAAGTATTCTCGAGATATATAGATTTTACCACTACGGCTATTAGTAGACAAAGTTTCCCTTAAAGTCGTTAGAGCTAGTAGGTACCTAGTGGCTGTAGATAGCCACTTTTAGGTTGTAAGGAGGTAGTTAAGACAAGGTAATATAAATTAGAGGGCATTAAAAAGAAGCGATGTCAGCGAAATTGTAATTGGGATTGCGAATTTATTGATCAAGTGTGAAGTTGCGGAGGAGAAGCGCCTGCTCGCCGCCCGCCCCCGCCCCCGCGCCCGCCCTCGCCGCCTGTCACTAGTGCCGCGTTATCCTCTGCCAAATTAACTTTGTTTGCGTATTGTTACTCGGACAGCACTCGACACCAATAACGCCGACCCAAACATATGTCCGTCCGCTCGTTATCGTCGGATCGCGTACCTACGCGTCACGAGTGACTAACCGAGGAGAAATTTCATCCGCCATAACCTACACACGATTGTTTTTCATAAAGCCGGCCGGACTCATAAAACAATACACAATATTTTCCGGAACGGGGGCTCATGACAAACGAATCGCGTTTGTGCGACTACGTCAGTAACTGGAATAGATTCAGATATTGCGGGGCGTGAAATTAAAGGATAAACAAATGAAGTCCGCAGCGGGCGCCACGATAATGAAACAGCAGTCGGCACCAGGAGGTGTCGCGCTGCAGACACGGGCGGCGTGACCCGGGACACGGCCGGGCCGGCGCAGCGGAACTGGGCCATATCGATAAGCGTGGCCTACTTCGTGGCGCGAGCGGTGCATTGCGGGCGGGCGCGCGGCCAGCGGATGTCGAGCAAGTCGTGCACGTCGGGCAGCGTGCGCTCGGGCGCGGGCAGCGTGCGCCTGGGCCAGGGCAGCGTGCGCCTGGGCCCGGGCAGCGTGCGCCTGGGGCCGGGCGCGGCGCACGAGGTCGTGCTGGACGCGCTGTACGAGCGCAAACGCGACAAGAAGACCGTGCGCGTCCTCACCGTCATAGTTTACGTGTTCTGCGTGTCGCTGGCGGCCATCATGCTCTCGCTCTACTACGTGTTCTTCTGGGAGCCCAAGGACGCGCACTACGCGCAACGCAAGGTGTCAAACACAGTCACGCCGCAAACCAGCACCACACCAATGCCCACATGCTTTTTGCCTCACACCGGTAGGTCACACTGTCGACACGCTTCTCATCTCATATCTACTTATATCTTTTCTTGTTTGGTAAACCATTCAAATACTAACATTCCTCAACGTCAACTCCTACATTGCTGTTCGGTCGCGTGCACTATGCTTTTGATATTAGATAATATAAGTACGGTGCACAAAATATTAGCAATGTTGTAAATAATGTAAGTCAATGTCTAATGCTCACATGTATAACATTTGAAGACAATAGTTTGTAATATTATTAATTTTATCTTTTTATAAGTAGGATATGTACCTATTTGTGTTCAGTTGTATAATTACTATGATGGTAATCTAACGGGTTTTGGAAGTTAAGTAGGAAGACGAGTATCAATGTCCGCCTACGTTTAGTAACATCTTCTTAACAATATTAAGAAAAAACATGCAAGGACATTCCCAAAAGCTCTATTACGAAGAACTTTTAACTACTCGAATAAAAAGTTTTGGAAATTGCTGCCATGGTAATCAAGTCTGTGTGCGAAATACGTCGATCATATGAAATGTCCGTCCATTTATGATTTTGTTCATATCTATCTATCTATCTATCTACTCAAACCTCAAATTCACAAAGTACCTACAGTGTTTTGGAAATCTATACTTTTAAAAAATTGTAACAGAACCAATTACATAATTATATCCAAAGATACAAATGAACATCTTTATCTGGTGACTACATAATCCGAAAGTACGGAATAATTCAAATGAAACTTGACACGATTAAGAAGGAGGTCAATAGTTCTCTTAAGGGAATGATGAGGGAGGGAACGAAACTCAAAATGTCTAGTGGGCTGAAATGCATTAACGGCACACAAAACTTTGGCTTTATGGTAGGAAAATCAAACTTTACTGTGATTTGCCGAAAAATGGGGGTCGAAAGTTTCAAAATAGAATTTTCATTTCTTTCATCCATTTTCTTAATTTTCTAGTGATAATTGATTACGTAGACCAAGTTTAATTTTTATACTTACTTAACTAGCGAACACCCACGACTTTGTCCGCCCTTAAACCTCTTCAATCCGGCCCTGTCGCAAAATCCGTTATTAGCGGACGTCAACTAACTAATTATAATCTACCTCCCTGCCTTTCATTTTCTACGTGAAGTGGTATTCGAGATTTCTTTTGCTTTTATTGTATTTACTATTTATAAAACTACTATAACTTTAATATGGATCATACGCCTGTGATAGCTAGACTTGTCAAATTCTGTAGACTGAAGATATTTTGATTTTTGAAAATCGGTTGGGAGGTAGCTAGGCACCTAACTATATCATAATACATTAATAACTTACCTAACATAAACAAGAAAATCGAAGTAATTATTCGGTAGTTATTATTTAAGTACCTACTTAAAATATATTTTTTCATTATCTTCCTACATCCTTTGGAAGTTTGAAAAACGCGAGTCTCCGATCCTTATTATTATTTAGACAGCCAAATGCATAACAATATTGTTTTCCCATTTTTTTTTTTTGGTTAATAATAATATTCATATTAAGCACGTCGCGCAGCGTGTGCAAAAGCGTCCGATCCGAGGGGCGACACTCGCCTGTTTAAGTCACCCCGGGGTGACGCGACCATGTACCTGTACGTTTGCGCCTGGAGTGCGCCAGGCCTGCCAATATTCCCATTCCCCTCCAACTAGTCGGGAAAGACTGTATTAGGAGGGGGTAAGACACTAGACCAACGAGGCGGGGATCGAACCACCCCTCGGTGATGAGTCCGACCGCTTTACCGTTGAGCTATTGAGGCTCTATTAAAGTAGTTGTGACAAAGGAGATGGTCCATATCAGGTCCACTCTTGTAGTCCGTATCATTAAAATTTAAAAAATACAAGGATTTTACTAAAATCTAAATAAGTGAATAAATCTAACTAAATAAAAAGAAAGAAATAAAATTATAACTCAAATTTTTGAGTTATCAAGATGGCGCCCTTAAAGCAACTATGGCAGGACAATTGACAGCAAACGTCAAATAGACTACTACATTGAACACGTCATCAATCCGCCATTGTTACCCATATTAGTGTTGCATTTCCTGGGAAATAATGAATATTTTGAAAGAATTAAAGTCAAATCGTAGATTTGTATAATCAAAAATAGTAAAAAAGAACATTTTCTTTTATTTCCGCCAGGGTACAATGACTGGTCCTGGGCTCCATACAATTTTGAACCATCTCCTATAATTTTACGCTGAAGTCTCATTTTCACACATAGTAAAACTTCCGCCTTTTTAGAATTCATATAAAAATGATACAATTACATCGACTAAAAGGAATGTGTAGGCGGCAATTGTTATTGTACGTGTTAAAGTGTAAAACTAAAAGTTCCGCGGACGTATTTGTGATGATGTAAATAACCACGAGTAAGCCCCGTTGGTTCAGTGGTTAGTCTATGTGGATTCGGATTAGCAAGACCTGGGTTCCAGTCTTAAGTCAAACTATTTGAGCTTAATCTTTTTTTTTCTCTATTGTAAAGTACCAATTTGGTAGTTCATAAAATTACGATCTAGCCTACTTATGTGACTAATTAGTAATTTAACTTTAATCTAAACTTACAATATATTATTATTATACTAAGATAATGTCCAATAACTTAATCTTAGTCTTTTACTAACTATTACGTCTTTAGATCACTTTGTTCACGTGATCTTCCATGTAGCACTTAACAATACACTATCGCTAGTCACTAAACACTAACTCAAATGGTTTGGTCCGTTTGAGTCTTCTCACTGTATTCGTAAGGTAGCTGGATTGTCTCGATGTTTACGTGATGGTGAAGTCTTTGTTCATGAGCAAGAGACATTTTTTGAGCTTAATCTGAGCTTTTATTTCTTATAATAGTTATTAGAGCTGTGATTGGATTTGATTGACTCCGTTTCCGGAGGGCGTAGGTTCGAACCCAGTCCGGGGCATGCACCTCTAACTTTTCAGATGTGTGTTTGCATTTTAAGAAATTAAATATCACGTGTCTTTAACGGTTAAGGAAAACATCGTGAATTCTCTGTATGTGTGAAGTGGATTGGTCTAGCCTTTCTCATTCTGAGCGGAGACTCGTGCTCAGCAGTGATCCGAATATGGTTTGATGACGACGATGATGATGATGAATAGTTATTCTGCTATTCGGGGTGACAAATCCTAAAAATCAAAATACTCGTATTATAAACATAGTTGGATGACCTCTTTATAACCTGCCCCCCTAGCCAAGTGGCACGTCAATTCTCTTTCTACGATCGAAATCGCTTTGAAAACTAGAAAAATATATGTGAATGACAGATCTTGATCACGTGACCTGTCGATAGCAAATATATATTGCAGGCAGGTATTGCCTGCCTTCCGAACCGGAGGTAGAGTCACTAGTCCATACAATTAGACAAGCCTGACGTTTGACTTCGTCTGCATGGAAAACTACTTCTAATTTCAAAGTACTGATATACCAATTTATCCTCCTCTGCTACTCCTGAGTCCTTTAAAAAGTTTTTTTTTTCAAATGTTACTTTTAGAGATTAGTGTATTAAACAATCATACAAACAGCTTCTTCTGTTTTAATACTAGCATAAATACATATAAAAACTAAATCTAAAATCCAAATTAAAATGTAATCATATTTCAGTCATGAATGTTGCAACATTACTCTCGGGAACGCTGCGGTGAATGTAAAGATATAAAGAGAGCACGGTGAGTGTTGCTGGGAGCACTGGGGCAGCAATAACTCTATATTTAGCCGGTAGTTACAATAACCGGCACTCGTATACACTGATCATGTTTATAACATATAAATCACTAACGATTTCAAACGAAATTGCTCTGGAATAGCTATCTGCACGCTGCGTCGCTCGATAGCGATATGTAGCAACGCTGTAGTATTAAATCGGCTAAGTTGACTGAATAGGCGTGAAACTACACGTAAAACAGCCTGGAAATAATGATGTTAATTACTGTTAGATGTGTTACTAGGTCATGGAAAATGAGGCGCTCAAAAGAGGAAATTTCCACATCTCAATGTTAGTTGTGGTCAACAACTAACGGTATTTAAACAAATAATACCTAAATATCGTCTATGTCGAGTTGTGTGTTCAGGAAGTGTAATAACTATATACACATAAATAAATAATGGAATTAAAGATAAAATTGTGCATGTGTGCGCTTAGTTTTGTAGTTTTGTATTCGGATCACTTTTTGTTTATGATTTTGCAGGGACGTTACCGATCTATAGTATAAAATTATCATTGTCTAAAAAAGGTTAACGTACAAAGCTACTTAGATCGAGATTAAAAAAATAAGTGAAGGTAGAGCTAGGTGGGTAGGTACTCTACGTTTTTCTTACTTTACTTTTTAAAAATGAAAAAAAAGCAATTTAAAATCGGTCGAGCCATTTTGGCGGAGTAGGTACCTACGACCATAAGCACGAGACTTTTATATAAGTACATAATATTAGAAGATCCTTTATAAACTGCTTCAAGAGTCAAGGCAATATAGTCTGCACTATAGTGTATTCCGTGGTCTGACTAGAACACAGTATTAAGTTCCGTATTCATTCGGGTAATTTAAAGGTGCCTATAGATAGGAAAGGGAAAGCTTTAATCAAAGGCTAGGCAGGGAGAACAGCATTTGCAGTGAAGGTGAAGGTTGAAAGGACCAAACCCTCGCCTATGTCACAAGGTATTGGAATGACAGATCTTGATCACGTGACCTGTCGATAGCAAATGTCATTTCCATACATTTTTCTAGTTTTCGAAGCGTTTGCGATCGTAGAAAGAGAATCGACGTGCCATTTGGCTAAGGGGTTGGGCTACTAGGATATTTTCTCTTAGCTACACAAAGGTCCCGAACTTCTCAAAAAAAGATTATTAGAAATACTTCATAGCCCAACCACAACTTATTAAGACTATTAAATCAGTCATCAATCGTATTTGTAGTATACAAGCATTTGCAGTAAGCAACACTTTTAAGGTAACATGAAACATCTATCTAAGTATACATTTTCCGCTTCGCGACTGAAGCCCAGAGAATTTATTAGTTAATTACCGTCGAAGGCCGCTCTTTATTGACTAATCTCTGTTTACAAACGAAAATCTACGGCTCTTGAAGTATAGATATCTACTGAATGAATGTTTATTCCGATCTCCATAAATCAATGTTACCGTTTCGGCAAACTCGGCCTTTTTATAAATATTTAAAAGAACACGTCTCTAAGAACATACGCGCTCGTATTTTTTCTGGGTTCTATTTTTTCCTTTATAGCTTACGTTGCCTATTTGAGTTTCTTTCACATCTTTTATGTTACTTTTTTCTAACTAACTAAGAACACATTGTTGTCTTACTAATAGATACCTACTACATAAAAGTGAAGATTGAGGGTGTTTCTTACTTTAGTGAAGCCGCAACCTCTAAACCGTTTGAGCTTGGAATAGAGACCTAATTATACCCTGGATTAACAAAGAAGCTTAACTATCTATCCGGAAAAAATCCATGGTGCCCGCGGAATTTGTGATTAACAGAATTTCACGAGTAGGTATTTATTCAATGGCGATCTTGATATACTCAGAAACAATGAACTTATTGGTATCAAGAAAATAATAATAATTGAAACTTTTCTTTTTGAATTTATTTATACCTAGTTATAATAATTATCAGTGCCAAACTTCCCTCCTTATAGAAAAGCGACTTATAGGGCTTGGACCAACTATACTGCTTAAATACAAGTTAGCGCACTTCGGCTGATAATGTACCAATTCTCTTCATCACAATCAGATGCTAGTGATAAGGAGAGGACGTGCTCTCCGGCGCACGTGAATGCTGGGGCTGAGAATATTTAGCTGTTTTTGGAAGAAATTGTAGCTCAGTACTTCATAGCCTCACCCAGGAACTAAAGCCATACGATCAATGAAGCAGGTCATTTATTTATATATAGCCTAATAAAATTTTACCTATAATCTTACTAATTGCGCCCTGCGAAAAATAAACATGTAATTTTTCCTGGATAAAAAGTAGCCTATGTGTTAATCCAGGCTATAATCTATCTCAATTCCAAATTTCAGCTAATTCTGTTCAGTGACCACGACGTGAAAGAGTAACAAACATACAATCTATCATAACCATCATTTTTTCGCAAATCTTCGCAAATACCATGGATTTTTCGAGATATAAAAGCCTACCTGTTAGTCTAGAGGGTATAATCTATCTACGTTTTAAATTTCAACCAAATCGATGCAGTAAGCGTTATAGAGTGACAAACATCCAAACATACATATACTTTCGCGTTTATAATATTAGTAGAATTTATTTTGTAAACAATCTTAGTTTTTTATGTATTATTTTTTTAGTAACTTTACAAACCTAATTGTAAAAATCTCTCTCTGAATAAAAGTCATCAAGTTTGTAGGGAAAATACATCGAGGTCACAATTTTTCACCTTCAACTCTGACCTAGATACAGTACGTACCTATGTAGGGCTCTTGCTTTATTGGGTACAGTATAGGTGTACAGTAGATACAGAATACAGATGCACTCTGGATAACAATGTACCTCACTCTAATTAATTAAACACAGTAATTAACCATATGAATTAATTTATTTGATGCGAAACCTCTCTATAACCTATGACCTTGGCCTCACTAGAAGTGAAGCACAGAAAACATATTATGTACATATTAGAACGAGTACCTACCCAAAGCTGCTCTAGTAGGACCGTAAATGGGGAATGCCCAACGGCCCATACAACGTTGGCCATAACCATATGGGCTATAAGAACCCAGGTATACCCCCGTATAAATAAGGAAATATTTTTAAAATTCAAACTCTAAATTGATTGTGAGCCGTGATAGCCCAGTGGATATGACCTCTGCCTCCGATTCCGGAGGGTGTGGGTACGAATCCGGTCCGGGGCATGTACCTCCAACTTTTCAGTTGTGTGCATTTTAAGAAATTAAATATCACGTGTCTCAATCTGTGAAGGAAAACATTGTGAGGAAACCTGCATACCAGAGAATTTTCTTAATTCTGTGTGTGTGAAGTCTGCCAATCCGCATTGGGCCAGCGTGGTGGACTATTGGCCTAACCTCTCTCATTCTGAGAGGAAACTCGAGCTCAGCAATGAGCCGAATATGGGTTGATAACGTAAACTCTAAATTGGTGAAATAGAGCTTAAAAGTTTACATTGATTTTCCACGCGGCCAAAGTCGCAGGTGTCCGCTAGTATATAATAAGGATCTGGTTCAATAATTAGTTTAATAAAAGTACGTTTCTTGAAGAAAAATACATTTTTTTCATCACTCTTTTATGGCAAAACAGTTGAAGCTTTTTTTTGTATTATTTTTTTCTGTTACCAACAAGAAAAAAACAAAAAAGCCAATCATAAGTCTTAAAAAAATGTAACACTCAGGTTGTATGGACAATGAGCTTGGAGCTTGTCCCCGTTGTGGACAAATTAAAGATGAATTAAAAATGTCGTAGAACGTTGTAGCCAACTTTTTTGGATAAAGTAATTATTTCATTATTAAAGTAGAATTATCAAGATTTTTTAGATATAAGTAAACTGCCGGGTAGTTAGGGTAGGCCTAGGCCGGGTATGGGCATTTCCCTTTGGCAGGGAGCGGAGAAGGAGAATTTTCCTCCAAATTTGATATTTAAAGGAATTCCTTAACCCTACGACCGCGGACCGCGGACCGCGAGGAATAAAGAATACCTTTCCTCGGAGTTATTCTCCACGTCCACATGATGGACCATCCACACGGTGTATCCATAGAATGCTAAGATTATTTTCTCGTTGTTTGCAGGAGGAAGCGATACCCCAGTGAATGACACAGCCACGCCACCGACCCTAGATAACATCGTCAACTTTACGAGCAGCAACGACACCGCGCTACCAACACTCGACTATCTCGACGACTCGACGTCGGTGGCGCCTCAAGACACCACCGTCGACGGCGAAGTCGACGTTACGACTGTCACATGACAGAGAGAACCCAGCAAGAATGTTCGCAATCAAACTATTTGTGTATAGTTACATTAGTCGTCTAAGCCTGTGATAGCCTTCGACATTTTACAAAAGCTGAAAGCCGGAGACTTCGCGCACTGTGCCGCTACGACCAATCCTTTGGCCGTGGTCACAAAAGGTACAGTTTCCCTACGACCACGACCACGACCGGTTCCGTGTCCATTTTAGCTGTCACAAACAGACAACGGAACAGTGCCTAATGGCAGTTTTTGAAGGAATTGAAACAGTTGTGCAGTAGTGTAACTAGATGGCGCTGTTTCAATTCCTTAGAAATTCGCGTTTACGTTTACGCGATCGTGACAGTATAAAAACATTGAAAACTCCCACTAGACACTCATGTGTACGCAGTGGTGAATGTCCTGCTTGTCGTTGCGTATGTTTTCAGACATATGTTGTCTGTCCAAACCATTGAAAATTTAATATTTAACGGTAGGTAGGTATGTTATCGAAGACGATGCTAAGTAGACATTGGGGACATAATTTCTCATATTATCCAGAAAAAAATATAACTTACTCCTAAAACTAGTCACCCACCTGTGTGGCTAGCAAACTTTCAGCTTCTATTAAATGAAGAAGGTCTAGTTATTACAGTCCCGCTCTAGTCACTGGTTGAGCGCATACTGCCGACTGATTTATCGCGGCCTTATATTGTGATCCAAAGTAACGTTCGCCGTCTTTAATGTTCTGTGAGAACATAATAATAACTCTATCAAAACAATGTACCTACTTACTTACATGTTACTTTTACATACAAAACATATAACAGATACTTTACAATGGGGAGCCGAAGAGGGGATTTTGGGATTTACCTACTCGAGCGTGTCAGTAAAGCCTAATCTTTCATGCTGTTGAGTACCTCCACCAAGTACTTACTTACCTACGAGCTCTCAATATAGAGCACCTTGAAAAATAACTTCATAAATACCAGTATGTCAGTTAAGAGAATGGTGGATTAGTTAATAGTTAAAAAGTGCATTTCGAAGATCGCTGATGAACCTAAGGGAACAGAAGGCTTCCAAAGTTTCCAAATAGAACCCCCGTCTTTTGTTCTCGAGCTAATGAACGCGGATAGTTTTTTTAGTTATTTTAAAGGGGGTAATCCTAAAACAAGAAAAACACACTGACAAAGGCAAGCTGAAATAATATTTAAATGAAAAATGTCTTTAAATTATGTAGTTTTGTTCTCTAACGGTAGAATCGTAAAATTTACCTACCTACGAGTATATAACCATTTAATTTTTCCTATAATTTAATCTACAACCCCGACGCTCGAGTAAGTACATGTTTAGCATCCTGGGCTCCCGTACCATAATGTGTATGTAATAAAATATATCAATACAGGGTCATCAACCATCAGTCAGCGTTCAAGGGACTACTCAAAACACCAATATATTTAACTAAGTTGTACCTAATTAAGTAAATATCGTAGCTATGTAAAATCTAGATGTATTTTGCGCCTAATCAGTTGAATACACGTATTGAGATAAATTAATTGTTAAAAACTCTGAACTATAGTTTTCGTAATGTTGTGTGGAAAAAGATATTTATTTTAAGAGATTTTAGGACGTACGTAAAACTTAATGGACAGAGTGTCTGGCAAAGTCAGACAAAGGTAGGTACATCATTTTCAGATGGCTGATTCAAAAAATCCTAAATTCATTTACGTGTATCACAAACAAGCTTAATTTACAAACACTTTTGAAACGTCAAGTTTGACTATTTATAACGACTCTACCACCGGCTCGGAAGGCAGGTTCTGCCGGCAAGAAACTTAAGCGTTTTGAAAAAGAAATCATACAATGATACAATAATTTACAATTGTTAACATCATTAAAAATTCTTTTAGTTTTACTTCCTGTGTGATAGTTTGTCAGCCTAGGTTTACCATAAACTTCATAATTGGCTAATGGTAAACTTAGTTTGGACTGTGATGACTTAGGAAGATAGTATGTTCCAAGGCTCCAAAATTTCCAAACGTCCAAATATAAAGCGTAGTTTTTAATATTTTCCTTGGCTTTATATTACAAATCATATGCTCACTTAAATTCGCGGCAACCTTTCGAAAAAACTTTCGTTATTTATTTTTTCTAAAGAGAACTTTAAAGTTCTCTAGCGAAAGGTTGCCACTCGTAAGAAGTTGATATTCTGTAGATATTCAACTAGAAAGCGCTGTGTTGGTCGACCCCTCACCAGGTGACTGAACTCTCCCTCCCTACAAAAGTCCCTATAAAAGTCCCTACAAAAGGCCTATGTCCTGCAGTGGACGTCCATCGGCTGATATGATGATTCTGTTGAAAATGTCTAAAAATTACGTTTATGCTTGAGCAATTGGGATCTGGAACTACTTTCCAAAGCTACCCCGGTACAACTTAATGAACTGTCGCACTTACCTAAAGTAGGAGGATGGCTTAACAAATCAGCCCTCCTTAAATGAGGTAGGTATGTCTGGCTATGGCAGACTCTTAGTGTATAAATAGAACCTATTATAATATATAATAGTCTAAGGTCCGGCATTAGAAATGTATACCTTCATCTGTTATTTATTAGTGATAAGACATACTTAAATGATAGATAATGTTTACAGTGACACATTGCAAAAAGGTTGCCTAGTTCAATTGCGACCAAACAAACTTTTCATACAAAATCTAGGAAACCATGAACTAGATCAATGGCAACCTAATGTAATAAGTTTTCATTTGACATATTAGACGACTAAACAGATGTTGAATATATTTAGATAACTTACTCAAGATGTATGGAAATGACATTTGCTATCGACAGGTCACGTGATCTGCCATTCCCATACACCTTTCTAGTTTTCGAAGCGTTAGCGATCGTATAAAGAGAATCGACGTCCCGCTTGGCTGGGGGGCAGTTTATATCTGAAAACTTCACAGTTACAGTGTGAAAGCAAATACGATTTATATTAATTAAACAATGAGGGAAGGACGTAGATAAAAAAAAATAATAATAATTTAATACTATCCGGCCGCAATTCAACTAGGCAACCTATTTGCAATGTATCAATGTGAATATTTTCTATAAATTTTTTTCTTGTACCAAATAAATAACAGATGATGGTATATATTGCTTACGCCGGATCTTGTACTATATACGAGTATGTATTATGTAAGTACCTTAATATACAACGTGTCCCAAAATTCAACGATAAGCGGGCGCCAAAAGATTGACCTGCTCATGAGCACTTAAGGAAAAATAATAAAAAAAATATACCTAAATTTTTTTTTTAGTTACAAAATAAATTTTAAAATTCTTTGAAAATTTACACCTTGTATGATATTTTGAACTACCGCAGCTACAATTTCTTAAATATGCTTAAGATTTTTTTTGTATCGGAACCTAAGTAGTACTACTATTCACCACAACTCTTAAAAACACCACAATGCCCGCAGTTTTTACACAAAAGAAAATCAAAATATTTTTTTTCCCTCAAATTTTTAAAGATTTTTACTTTCAGTCTACTTTGACTCATGGTCTTGCAAAAAAAAGTATGAACACCGCTATGGCAAGTTATTTTCAAAGTTGACGCAACTAATCAAGATTTCAAAATAGTATAATACCCTAGGATAACTAGTCACAAAAAAAATATGCGTACCATTTGTAAACAAGAACCAAATTTCTTAATTGTTCTTGTTGTTAGTAATAAATTTTACTATGTTCCAAAAATGTGTTTGTTATTTTAATTACACAACATTAAAGTAAATGTTCGAATTGTTTTCCACCGGCATTAATACAGGCACGACATCGCCTTAAAAACGACCGTTTTATTTTTCGCGCATATCTTCTAGCATTGATATGTGCCGCAGCCTGAGTGATTTTTTGCCGAAGCTCGTCCAATGTCGTAATCGGTTTTGCGTAGATCCTGTCTTTGAGACAACCCCAATAAAAGAAATCCAGGGGGTTTAGGTCGGGTGATCGGGGTGGCCATAGGATAGGACCAAGTCGCCCGATCCAACGCCCCGGATACTCGTGGTCTAGGTATTGTCTCACAGGACGAGCGTAGTGAGCTGGGCAACCATCATTTTGATACCACATATTTTGAAGGTCGCTTAGGGGGACGTCTTCTAGTAATTCTTGCAAATCATTTTGTAAAAAGTTCAAATAACTGTCCCCATCTAAGTTTCCTTGTAATTCAAAAGGCCCAATCACTTTTCCATTTAAAATGCCCGTCCATAAGTTGACCTTAAATTGATATTGGGATTTGTCTTCTCTCATCAGGTGCGGATTCTCATTGCTCCAGCTGTGTAGGTTGTGAAGATTTAAATAGCCATCTTTCTTGCAGGTTGTTTCATCCGACCATAGTACTTTATCCAAGAACTGAGGATCTTCCCGATGCTTTTGAAGCATCACTCGGCAAAATGCGATCCGCAGTGGATAGTCCCGTGATAGTAACGTTTGTACACGTCTGTAATGATATGGGTGTAGCCGATGACGTTTTAGTATTCGATGTGCTGAACTTTTTGGGATTCCCGTAGCTGCTTCTATGGCACGCACTGAGGTAGTTGAATCAATGTTTATTTCATTGAGAACTTCTTCATCGCATTCCGATCTAGGTCTTCCAGCGTTTCTTCTAGCTGACGGCAAACGACCCTCCGAAAACGCTTGATGCACATTCATAAATACCCGATAATCTGGATATCTTTGAGCGTTTGGGTACCTTTCTCGATACAATCTGCTAGCAGCGTTAGCATTGCACCGACATTCTCCATAAATGAGATGCATGTTAGCGTATTCCATCGGCGTGTATGGTTGCGGCATGATAACGCTAAACAGTCCAAAATACACCAAAAGTCCAATTCACAAAACACAGGCACAGTCCAAAATAATGCCAGGTCAGTTCAGTTTGCAGATCACTTAAGTCCAGTCCAAAATGCAAAGCCAAAAGTCGTTAGTACGAGAGCCACGTCAATTGAATACGGAAAGTTGCGCAGTAAACAAAGGAGCAGAGCGTACTGACTTGCTGGGAACAGGATTTTCTTTACCTGCATCATTGTCATTCAACAAAGAACATCTGTCTATCCCTCTCTAACGTATACTTATCGCTATCTTTCTCTCTCTCTCTCTCTCTTATTTTTAAATGTTATCGTTCGTTCCATTAAAATTCTAGGAAATTGCAACGTATGACTCACATCATTTTGTGCATAAAGTAAAAGTGATTTCTAGGAGCAAAAACATTTTAGAAATTTAGTTCTTGTTTACAAATGGTACGCATATTTTTTTTTTGCGACTAGTTATCCTAGGGTATTATACTATTTTAAAATCTTGATTAGTTGCGTCAACTTTGAAAATAACTTGCCATAGCGGTGTTCATACTTTTTTTTGCAAGACCATGAGTCAAAGTAGACTGAAAGTAAAAATCTTTAAAAATTTGAGGGAAAAAAAATATTTTGATATTTTTTTGTGTAAAAACTGCGGGCATTGTGGTGTTTTTAAGAGTTGTGGTGAATAGTAGTACTACTTAGGTTCCGATACAAAAAAAATCTTAAGCATATTTAAGAAATTGTAGCTGCGGTAGTTCAAAATATCATACAAGGTGTAAATTTTCAAAGAATTTTAAAATTTATTTTGTAACTAAAAAAAAAATTTAGGTATATTTTTTTTATTATTTTTCCTTAAGTGCTCATGAGCAGGTCAATCTTTTGGCGCCCGCTTATCGTTGAATTTTGGGACACGTTGTATAGAAACTAGCAGAAAGCTTAGCTAGTAATTCTTTTGTAATGATTAGGTAGATTTAAGATAAATAAAATAATTGTACTAGCCATATTTTTACAGAATTGGAGTAATTCCTTCAATTAAATTATGATCTCTTAAGATATTTCTAAGCCGCTTGAAGATTTAGTCTAGAGTATATAAATAAATACGTATCAATTATTATAATATTTAAGATAAGAAGTACATGTTTGACTAATTAGATATGATTTATTTTATTTATGCGAGTAGATTTTGTATTGTAAGTTTTAAAGGTATTGTTTAGATATTTTATTGTAAAATGTTGTTCTTATTAGGTAGGTATGTACCATTCGTTAAAAATGTGTTTGCATGGACTTTAATTTAATAGGTAGAAAATAAGTGCTTTTGAGCTTAGTATTTTCAGGAGTCGCATACTTGTAAGAAATGTTGGTCGTTAGTTAGTCGTTATCAACCCATATTCGGCTCACTGCTGAGCTCTAGTCTCCTCTCAGAATAAAAAGGGTTAGGTCAATAGTTCACCACGCTGGCCCAATGTGGATTAGCAGACTTCACACACACAAAGAATTAAGAAAATTCTCTGATAAACCGAAAACATAATTGAAAAGTTGGAGGTGCATGCCCCGGGCCGGATTCGAACCCACACCCTCCGGAATCAGAGGTAGAGGTCCAACTTTTCAGTTGTGTGCATTTTAAGAAATTAAATATCACGTGTCTCTAACGGTGAAGGAAAACATCGTGAGGAAACCTGCATACCAGAGAATTTTCTTAATTCTCTGTGTATGTGAAGTCTGCCAATCCGCTTTGGGCCAGCGTGGTAGACTATTGGCGTAACCCCTCTCATTCTGAGAGGAGACTCGAGCTCAGCAGTGAGCCGAATATGGGTTGATAATGATGATGAATAATCGATATATGAAACGGATAAAATTCTGTAACTGCTGAAAAAAATTGTCCATAAAAGCGTCTTGTTACCTAGACTATAAGATATTATTTATTACTCATACACACTCACGAATCTAAATTCTAAATAACATATTCCTATAGTAATATTTTTGATAGATATCCAATAATACATAGATATATCGACGCACGTGTTTGTTTGTTTGAAGCTAGTATGAAGATATAGATATAAATTGACTAAGGATTAGTGTTAGCTGTAAGATTAGATCGTTTGGCAAGACGTATGTTCTGTTTGGAGTAATAACGGACTAAAAGCTTTGGCAATAAATAAGACAAGTTAAGATTGTCTGGCATTTCTACGATCATGGATGGAACATAAAATTACACCAACATAATATTGTTCGAATGGTTAGGGAGATGATATCAATACAAATATTTATACCCAAGTAAATTGAACTGTCTGTCTGTGATTTCAAAATATTTGTGTTTTCTTCAGGGCTTATGACCACCTACCTAGTTCTTTACACAATACTAAAACATACATAAAACTTTTTTTTTAATTTTGTCTGTATGTCTGTTTTTCATGCAGAGAATTTTCTTAATTCCCTGCATGTGTGAAGTCAGCCAATCCGCATTGGGCCAGCGTGGTGGACTATTTTCCTAACACCTCTCATTCTGTGAGGAGACTCGAGCTCAGCAGTGAGCCGAATGTGGGTTGATAATGATGATGATGATGTCTCTTTGTCCGGGCTAATCTTTGGAAGGTAGGAATTAGAATTATATAGAATCTGCGTAGTTCAGCAAAAACAAAAAAATAAAGGTACCTAATAAAAAAAAATACATACAGCCGAACATAGAACCTCATCCTTTTTAGAAGTCTGTTAATTACCTAATGGCGCTAAAATTCAGTAGTCTATAGTACATGCGCTGGCCATTAGAATTTGAATTGGAAGCTTGGATGCCAAAGCTTACCAGCGAATAAATAGTGAAATCTCTCCAAAAACTTTCCATCCAAAGCTCTTTCTAAAATAAAATTGAAGTACCCACAAAATTCGTGTAGTTCTACTAATTTGTTTCCATTACCATGTTGTTTTTATAGCTGTATATACTTTATACTCGTAGTACCTTTTAAACAGTAAATAATATAGTCCGAAATTATGTTGTGTTATTTAACAATACCCTACATCATCCTTTTACTATTTTGTTCTTTATGTGTGTCATAGGCCGTACAGACTACTTCAGTATTTTAGTCGAGTACGAACAATTTTTGGATTTACCACCCAAAATTCGTTTGTACTCTACTAAAATACTAAAGTAGTCCGAACTAGGCCCTATGGATGGTACCTATGGCAAAAAAGATGTCCACGTTTATCTTCTTTCAAAAAAAATTAAACCTCCTCCTTTTTTGTCAACTATAAAAAAACATAGTGCCATCTATAAACCTCAGGCATAACTACATCGCAACAGGTTCTTGAAGTGTTCAAAAAGGGATTGTTTCAAAGCTCTCTAAGAGCGCCACCTACTGGTAGTTTCAAATAGCAAACACTGTTTCACTATGCCTGTAGATGGCAGCACGCAACACCTGATTATTTTCACACATTCACCAACTCACTCCTTAAATCAGTGTTTCCTAATCCAATTTAATGCGTCCAATCAATAAGCGTGCGTACAAAAGTTTTACTTCAATAATGGAACAGGTACAGTTGGATGCAAACTTTATGACGTCTCGGAAATTAGTTGTGGGTGAAATCAAGATGCGAGAGAAAGGCGCGCGCGGGGTGATGCACCGCTGCCCCGCCCCTACCTTACCGATGATACCTAAAATTTTATGTGCATCTTAACGCATGTCATAAAGTTTGCATCTATACTAATATTGTAAGAGGTGTTGTAGGGGGGCAATCATTGGATAAACCGGAGCCACGTTATTTGTGAGGCTTTATTTTATCTCTGTATTATAACGGAAAAGGGAACTATGCGGGTAAAGCCGCGTGGCACCGGCTAGTCATAGTATAAATGAAACAAGCGTGTGTAATGGTGGCATTCGTGTATTAGTCGCCGGTGACGAACATGTGGAGGGCGCGCTCGGCGGCGGCGGCGGAGCACGCTCGCGCGGCGCCCAGCACGCCCGCCAGGCGCGGCGCGTCGTACCGGCAGTACAGCGCGCTCGTGTATCAGTCGCCGGTGACGAACATGTGGAGGGCGCGCTCGGCGGCGGCGGCGGAGCACGCTCGCGCGGCGCCCAGCACGCCCGCCAGGCGCGGCGCGTCGTACCGGCAGTACAGCGCGCTCACCGACATGTTGCAGTCGCTGCCGCCGTACTTGTTCTGATTGCTCTCCTGTATTAGACAAACACATTTCATTTAATAATAATAATAATAATAATAAACTCATTTACATAAAAAAAAAATGTAATTTTACAAAACAAATTTATTGGTATGGTGTATACATGTACACAGACATACACAACCACAGTATTTATGTTAAGACGCCGGGTAGAAAAATATTTAAATAATTTGATAACACTCCCATACTATCGACCACGTCCAGTCGCGTGCGTCACTCGCAGTTTGGTTCGAAACTAGTCGGGCATACGCCGACAATAATCACATGAGTTTAACTATGTTTATATTAGTGTAACTATACCAGAATACTGTAACTGCATTTCGGAGAAGCGTAACGGTTAACTAGCAGTAGTTTCAGCTCTACCCTCATTTTAAAAGCAAACTAAGTATTTCTAAATCAACTTACCTGCATAAGATTACACATTTCCGAATAGAAATGCGGGTAAGTCGGCAGCTGGTAGAATATTATGTGCCTGATGCCTTTTATCCTTAACCTTCTAAAGAAGTGAACTCTCTCTGAATACAGAAGAAAGTGTGCTTCCGTGTGAAAGAACATGTCTCTAGCCCGAGCTATTTTTGCATCCTGGAAACAAAAGAAGAATTTTGTCAATTTGGTCATATTATAGATTTATGTTTATTAAAAACAAATGAGTCATTAATTACCTTCGAATATTCGCATATCTGTACGAAACTGATGTCTTCCTTCTTGAAGTAATTCCTCAAGCGGACGAAATCGAAGTAGCTCGGCACATAGAGCAGAGTGTGGCTCATGAGCGTGTCGCGTTGCTTCGGCAGGATCTCCTTCACGAAGTAATCAAATCTGGCGTCCACTGATGACAGCGGATTTGTCGCATTGAACCTGTAATAAACGAGCGAGATGTAGATAACATGACTGAAGTAAAACGTCGTTCAAAAATAATTAATTTCTTTTTTGCAGTCGGTTAAAAATGGAAAAAATAAACAATTTACCATCTACGAGCCTCAGGCATAATTGCATCGCAACAGGTTCTTGAAGTGTACAAAAGGGATTGTTTCAAAGTTCTCTAAAAGCGCCATCTACTGGCACTTTTAGAGAATTACATTTTCCTAACGTGCTCATAAACTTATTCCTGAAGTCAAGTGTGTGTAAAGACGATTTACTTCAAAAATTGGATAAGACACGGTACTATTCTTTTTTGGTACCAAGTGATTAAAAAAGTATGTCACTATATTTTATTAAGTCACTATATTATTGAAGTAAAACTTCTGCTTTTGTATACTACTATACACTAGTGCATATATCAGTACGCGTGCGGAGTCTTGCCACTTAAGAGCTGTGGCGTGCACAAGGTTTTTAACTAGGCTATGAACTTTAGGTACAAATTACACAAAATTGAAAATTCCTCCTCCAATACTGGTATGTAATGAATCCTCAGGGTATGGATTGCGTTTATGCATCTCTGAAATGTACGCCAATGCTTAAGAGTGAACTAGAAGTTGGACGACTACTTTATAACAATAGAGTATAGAGTGTTGCAAGCCTAGATAGTGTATAAATATAATAAGGAAAACTATTTCTATGTGTATTATATATATACCTGTGAAACAACTGTGGCACTTGTACTAATACTTGCTGAATGCTGCCCACTTCAGGGAAGTTCTCCACCAGCACCTTGCCGGCGTAGTTCTGACACTTTCTGTTCATTACTGACTTCAGTTCCGGCAGCGACACTGAAGAAAATACCAAGGTTTGCCTGGAGAGACACATTTTCTAAAATAGTCACAACTATACCCAAAACTAATTAAATTACATTTCGAAAATGGGGATATAATGCTTAAATTAATCTACCATGCTGCTTTAATTTAAGTTTTATCACAATATTAATTTGTATTGAAAAAGAAACACTTGTGAAACTACGTGTGTCTACTTTATGTGCGCCGTCCAAAGATTCGCAATCACTCATAATATTTTTTATATTAGATTACTGGTGGACCTGGTCAAGCTTCGCTTTGACTTATGTGAACTTCTTCGCAATCCCTACCTTACCCTGCCCTACTACTACCTTACTCCTACCCCTACTCTACCAGCCCTATCCTTACCCTACCACTACTCCACAAATATTTTCACATTTATAATATTAAGTATGGATGCCACAAAATCCCACTAACCTATAGTATTTTGCCCATCCGTTCACCGCCCAAGATCGGACTCTTGAAAAGTCAGTGCCGTGAGTCTTTTTGGGTTGTAAATGAAAGTGATCCAAGACGTGCAGCAAATGGTCCCAGTTCTGCATGTAGAAGACGTCGGCCTGGTCCATCACCAGCACCTCTACGGAGGCCAGGAAGTCGTAGTCGCGGTCTTCCTCGCCCTCCGCGCCCACTATCATCCTGAGGCCCAGAGGTGATGCTATCAGTATGTCTGATGAGTAGAAATCTGTGTACAGCTGTGAAATACATAATATGTAGACATAGTCATTGTCAACATTTAGAAAAATATTATCTTTGACCAATATTCCCTTTCCTCTCCAATTATTCGGAAACACTGTATTAGGAGTAGCAGTGATGTGCTCAAGGTTTTTAACTAGGGTATGCACTAAACTATTACAGAAGGAATTTTCCACTTTGTAATTGTACAAAGTGGAAAATTCCTTCTGCAATTCAGGTTTGTAAGAAGTCCTCTGGGTAGGCAGTGCATTCATGCATTTATGATATGTACGCCACTGAGGAGTAGGTACAAAAGACCACCCGATCAAACCCGTGTGACCTCTCAGTCCAAATTTACATTTATTTTTTCTGTACTAAAATATATATTTCACAGTATAATATCCAATGGAAAATATTATAATTCTTTCTATACTAAAGCCATATTCAGTGTTCAGTATGTATACACATGTTAGTAAACAAACAAACAAATCAAAAATGATTATGAAACACAGCTAAAACTCACGTGATATTAGGTCGGAGTATGCCAGACTAGTTTGGATCGTGCCGCATTGCAAGAACCATCATGACTAAGGGCTCCGTATGGGTTTGAAATGAGTCGGGCACACTCCAACCTAATATCACGTGAGTTTTAGCCGTGTTTCATAATAATCAATTAAATCAAAAATGTATGGTATAAATTGGTTCGTTTGTTCGTTATCAACCCATATACGGCTCACTGCTGAGCTCGAGTCTCCTCTCAGAATGAGAGGGGTTAGGCCAATAGTCCACCACACTGGCCCAATGCGGATTGGCAGACTTCACACACGCAGAGAATTAAGATAATTCTCTGGTATGCAGGTTTCCTCACGATGTTTTCCTTCACCGATTGAGACACGTGATATTTAATTTATTAAAATGCACACAACTGAAAAGTTGGAGGTGCATGCCCCGGACCGGATTCGAACCCACACCCTCCGGAATCGGAGGCAGAGGTCATATCCACTGGGCTATCACGGCTCTCAATTGGTAGTATAATACAACTAATAATAATTATAATTAACTTGTTTTGTAAATTAATAAAATTGAATTTCATCAATAAGCTTCAAACAACTAGATATAGTTAATATATTTTGAATAAAATTTAAAACAAAAGCAATACATAATTTAAACTAAATAAGTTATGACATGCATTTTCGACCTTCATTTCTAATTTGTTTGTTGGAAAATAATAAACATTGAGTTATGGCTTTAGTATTATTAAATTTGATAGTATAATTTCCTGCATCTACAATATGGCATGATTTAACTTTCAATATTTACCTTCAAGGTTTTTTTAGTCAACGTCAAGCCCAATCTGAATGTATCATCCGTGTTGCCGGTAAACAACAGCTCATAGTCTTCTGGTTTTGGATTTTTAGTGGGCATCAATATCTCTCCTCCGGTGAAGTCATCCTCAAACCTATTCTTGTTCACAACTTGCCCCGACCCTTTGGGTACCACTATATCTATTAATGTCTTCACCACTCTGTATGCTGCATCTTTGAAAGGGACCATAATAAGTACCTGCAACACATAAGATCTTAGAAAAGGATATATTATAATAATTAGTAGTGACCTTGAAAATCTTCCCTATTCTTTCAATTTTCTTCCTAATTGCTAAGAATAAAGAAAAAAAAACTTTAAATAAAAATAAAAACAAAAAAAAATACAAAAAAATTGCTAAGAATTGTATTTTATACAAAGTTCTGCTATAGCAGTTAATTTGTAAGCTAATCTTGTATCACAGAAGAAACATTCCTGCCAAACAAGTCTTTTTTTCTTAGCAGCAAAGATTGAGTTTTTATGCATTGAATTACAATAATATTAAACAAAAATAATATACCAAAACATCATGAAAATGTTGTCACTATGTAGTCAATTATTTACAGACTGGAAGATCTACTTTAAAAGGGACTGGATATCCTTGCCTCGAGAGTTAGTCTCTAAATAAGCAAAAAATTAATTACCTTTGGTCTAACTAATCCCTGATCCTGATAATCTTCTGATAAGTCCTTTGAGTTTTTAGCAATTTTTGCATTGTGATGCAATATTTTAGTTCTAGTTTTTAACATGTGATTCACAACATGGAGGCAGTATGTAAATCGGATTTCATCTGCATTACTGAATGTCCTCTCGGGGTAATATAGATCTTGATAGTTATTCATGATAGACAACAATTCCTTTTGCAGGGGAGTGAATATGTCAGTGAGCTCCAAATCTTTTTTCACTAAATTCGTTTTATTTGCGGATACAATGTTTCCATGAATTTGAGATTTAAGATGAAGTTGTTTAAAATCAACATTGTTTATTGTATGAGGCACTGTTGCTAGAGGTGCATATATTTTCTCTTCCAATAAAGAAAACTTAGGTTTCTGTAACTTCGAAGATGTCACAAGTGGTTGTGGTATACTAATTACTAGATTTCCAAGTGTAGGCCATCTTTTGTGAGTGTTTTTTACTGTTGATGGTGTGTTTGATAATGCAACAATGAGCTGATCTTCTAAATCATATTGAAGATGTTTTGTAAAAGGGTCATTTGAGGTATCCAATTCATTATCAGCTTGTAGCTCTGTCTAAAACATACAAATATACATTCTCATTAAGATTTTCTTACCACCAAGACTCACCACCAAGGGGTTCGACCTCCGCCCCGTTGGTTTATTGTCACACTAACTACTAATACAGTCTTTCCCGACTATTTCGAGGGGAATGGGAATCATGAATGGGTCATATTTAAAAGATATGGCAAATATAATATATAAAAAAAATAATTATAAACCTTTATGCAACCAGTACATATTAAGACAATTAAGGTGCACATGGTCTTGAAGTACACAAAATAGCAAAGCGATTTTGTATAAGTAGTTTTATGAGCATTGTAAGAACTACAACCATAGCATAGTGTGCGCTAAACTTCTGCTTGCTCTATAGTTGCAACACTCCAAGCTGTACAAGCTAAAATCTCACCAGGATATGATTTTGTACACTGCTCGACTCTTAGTGTCGCCATACACGGGCCAAACGGGACAGCCACAAATGCCGCCACAAGAAGCAAGAAGGGGCCACAAAAGTAGCTGAAGCGCGCGACAGCTTGTAGCTAGTGGTCGACACTTGTGGTCGGTGGCTGCTATTTTTTTAACCCACATAAAGTATCATAATCGCGCGAGTGGCGTGTTGCGGCGTTTGTGTCGGCATTTATTGTTATTGTAGCGTGTGGCGGCACATAAAATGTATGAAAACTACAGGAAATATGCCGGTAGCGGCGTTTTGTGGTTGTAGCCGGCGGCCCGTGTGCGTGTGAGCCCTTAGATACACTTCCTGTTCAAAACAATGTTTGAGGCATACTATACAACCTGGTCTGAAAGTAGGTATGTTTACTTACTACAATTTCTTCTGAACTATCTTCTTCATCAGAACTATGAGTGTCAGTATCACTCTCGTTTCTTTCTGTGTCCATTTGTTGTGTTGTGTCGTTCATCTCATCATCGTCAGACTCGTCACCAGAGGTGTCACCCTCACTCTCGGCAATCATTTTATTATTGCCATTTTGTTTGAAACAAGAAACTAGTTGTCCATACGAATCTTCCTCAACTTCTTCTTCACTCTCAGAAACAGGTTGTTGTTTTTGAAACCTCTGTTCCATTTGCCTTTTCTTTGCCAGCTCCTCCTCAACCTTCTGTTTGTCTTTATATCGATTAAATAAAGCTTTTTTATTTTTAGAATCATGTTCTTTATTTATATTATGTTTCTTCTTTTTATTTACGCCTTTGAAGGAACCTTTTCTCTTTTTATTCATGAACTTTTTGCCTCTGCTCATTTTTGCAGTTAAGTAATAAGCTAATTAGATGATAATTAATAATGATAATAGCATTATTTAGGGTATTTAGTACACGGAAATCTTACGTCCTATGTGCAAAAGTATTTTTATTAATTTATTGATAAAATCTCAATAAAAACATTAGTAGATTTTAGGTTATGACCACAGACCACAAATGAAGGTTATGATCACAAACGGCTAAAAAGATATGATGACACAGATCATAGACCAAATAATTGTCATTGTCAGTCTCAGTCCACAGATTAGTCTATATTCCGAGATTGCTTTTACTAACTATGGCTCTGGGTTCTAGCGTATCTAAGAATGATGATAGAAATGATAATAATTTCAACTAACTGTTTTCTGTATTTACACAATACACACACAAACGAGCTTTTTTTTTTAATTTTTGTCTGCTGCTCTAGGCTAATCTTTGGAATGGTTGAACCAATTTATTTTTTATTCTTTACAAGTTAGCTCTTCACTACTTATTAAAATAAAATAAAAAAAAACCTGAATCTCACCTTCAAAGTATTTTATTTATCATATTAACATAATTATAACAATATTATTTAAAATGCAATCAGTGCCAAAACTATAAAAATTAAATAACTGATAAAATCAACATTTTTTAATTATAAAATTGATTAAGTGAAAAATTATAGCTTACAAATTACGTCAAGAACTACTCTCGGACGATATTAATAGACGTTAGTCGACTAAAGAGCACATATTAAGTGCAGTGTTGATTTCTTCACCATACAAATAACATCACAATTACGTTCTCAAGTGGATCGAGCTTTAATTTCCATATTGAGGAACGTCTAAGAACGTTTTAACAGGTCTTAGAGCCTAAGCAGACAGTTTTTTTACACACAAAGAAGTTTTTACTCAAGAAGTTACTCACATACATATAACAAAATATGATGCTTTACAGTATTTGCTGGTAGGGCGGTAACTAGCCACAGTCAAAACGACTACACCAGACTTCAATTAAAAAAATATAAAATCCTAAATTGCTTCGACCTGGGAATCGAATCCAGGACCTCTTTATACAAAATGACATAATTTCTAATTGAGACAGTCTGTCTGTTTAGGCTTGAAAAACGCTAGTGTGGTCTTAAATATTTTAAAATAAAACAGTAATAATTATTATGAACACTGAACAGCATGCTATATAATTTTTTTTTCAATTATTTCATTTAAATCAATCAAACTATGTAAATGTGACATAATTTATAACAAGTATTTCTTTGATTTCCTTTAGTAACATAAAATCTTCTTTAATATATAAAAAAGATGTTGGCCAGGGTCAATTTTACATGAGCCTTTCTTTAATTATTATTATTTAAACACTATAAAAATAACTGTAATGTGAAACATTTCATTGATTTTAGTTAATATAATATAACTCGAATAAAATTTATTTCATAAAATTTACATAAAAATTACATGATTCTCATATAAGTCAATTTCACGATAAAGGCACATTAAGCATTGCTTGATTTTCTTTTTAGATGGAAATTGATCTGTTAAAATTCTTAAAATTACACTAACAACTAATTCTTACTGTACCCGTTACAAATATAATATAATGGAAGAATAACATAATTGTATATGATCGAACGATATTTTATATTATAGATGTGTTATGTCTCAATGATAATTTTATGCTATAGATCGGTTACGTCCCTACAAAATCACCGCAAAAAGTGATCTGAATAATAGGCTACAAAACTGAGCGCACACATGCATAATTTTATCTGTAATTCAATTATTTATTTATGTGTATATAGTTTTTACACTTCCTGAACACTCAACTCGACATTGTAGACGATATATAGATATTATTTGTTTAAATAACGTTCGTTGTTGCCCACAATTAACGTTGAGATGTGGAAATTGCCTCTTTTGAGCGCCTCATTTTTCATGAACTAGTTACACATCTAACACTATTTAACATCATTGTTACGTGCCTACAAAATCTGAAAAAAGTGATCCGAATTTAGCACAATCCACTGAGCACAATTTTGTGTTTACTTACAATATATATTTGTGTATATATATAGTTTTTACACTTCCTGACCACACAACTCGACTTTGTAAATAATATTTAGGTATTATTTGTTTAAATAACTTTCGTTATTAAGTAAGCGACTTAATAAAATTAAGACAATTATGCACATTTGTCCGCCTCAGTTTTGATGCGCTATTGCCATATCTCTAGTATAAAATATCATTGATGTGATCTAAAACATTGTGTGTATGACAAACACTAACATGATTCCATATTTGTATTTAAACTATACCCAACCATATTATTATAATATTAAACTTAATAATAAATATTCTATATCTCCCACCAGAGCAATGATAATAGTATGTATAATACCTTATACTATTAACTGCCGTCTAAAACACCAGCCCCCGTAGCCAAGTGGCAAGTCGATTCTTTTTCTACGATCGCTAACGCTTCGAAAACTGGAAAGATGTATAGGATTCACATTTGCTATCGACTTCGGTCACGTGATCAAGATCTGTCTGTCCCATACATTTCTCTATATAGAATAGAATCGACTTTTCGATTAATATAGAGAAATCTCGATTCTCTATAGAGAATCGAGATTTCTCTATATAGAATAGTATAGAATCGACGTGCCACTTGGCTTGTGGGGCTGGGCCTGTAGCCATGTGGCAAGTCGATTCTCTTTCTACAAACGTTAACGCTTCGAAAACTAACAAAATGTATGGGAATGACATTCACTATCGAAAGGTCACGTGATCAAGTTGTCGATCGGAGCTGTCATTCGCATACATTTTGTTACTTTACGAAGCGTTAGCGTTTGTAGAAAGAGAATCGACGTGCCACATGGCTACAGGCCCAGGGTACACCTCGTTCACAGACATGTCTTTTATTTTTATTAACTTAAGTTTACTCTAAACTAAAACAATAAGTTACTCTAGGTAATGATTTGATTGATAAACATATTAATAACTTAAATAAAATATTTAATTGTGATTAATTATTGCTTGTCTATGTCCATTAGCCCTAAGTTAGCGTCCCCCGACATATCGAGATGAAGACAAATCTCGACCAATAGCGGCGCATCTAAAACATCGCTCTGTTCTTGTTTGAGTTGGGATCAAAGAGGCAGCGATATACATGGTGCTCGGGAGTATTCCATTGGGGATATATTCTCTAAGGAAAATTAATTAAAAATGTCTAAGAAACATCTGTTCTAAAATGAATAGTTTCGTAGTGAAAAGTATTTCTTTTGTAAATAGATTTTAAATTGTGGCCCTTATATATGCGATATAAGCCTTATATTATGACCTAGCCAAACTTATTCATTGATAAATATCATGAAGTAGCTTACTAACGAAGTTCGGAGTGCCAGTTGCAATATCTAGTCGATATCGACAGTCTTACCACTACGATTACGTATTTAAAATTGCAAGAATAGATAAAGAGGCTTGTGTTACATGGATAGCTGGAACTATTTGAATTACTTTGTATGAAAACATTGAAATTTTTTTTGTTAAAAAAAAATAGTTATGCAGTTTTGCTCCTATAAGTGGACTTGTCAACACCCTCAAGTTATGGGAATTACTCCCGAGCACCCTGTATAAATTCCACTGAAGAGAAAAAGTATTGTCGACCAATAGCCGGTCGAAAATAGATTCTACAGATGTAGAATAGGAATATTTTATTTTGTCATAATATACATAATAACAGAACAAAAAATAACACTGTTGAGGCAAAATATGAATGAACTTTTTTATGAACATAGCTTTCATCACAACTAATAAGTAATTACCTTACACTAGTTACCTTATTACGGCGAATTGTTCTAAAGATTACATAATAGTCCTTCACTAGTCCTAAGCATAAACCCAACTACAGTATATTTTGTATAAATCGTAATAAAATATAAAATTCACTTATCAATAAGTTTGGAAAATCTTGTGTGCTTCCTTGATTTTCCAAAAAAAAAACACCATTTTTATATTTCATTCATGTATTTTTGGTATTGCAGTGCCACGTTTGAGCTTACCTAACTTGCCAGAAAGTGGTTGATTTTATTGCGAAATCTTTGCGGCATTTGATCATCGTCATGGCGGACATTTGCTGCAGAATTGTTTGATTTATTTCAAATTTTACAATCCCCAAAAATGTATTAGCTCTCAACGCACCTTCTCGTCTACCCTTCATGATTATGATTTTTCGGAAAACAGACATTATGTTTACATTTCATTGATATTATTTTGGCATTACAGCGCATTTACAAAGCTCGATGCGTGCCACGACAAATTTCGTAAAGACAAAAGGACATGTCGACCAATAGTTATCATCATCATCATCAGCCCATATTCGGCTCACTGCTGAGCTCGAGTCTCCTCTCAGAATGTGACGGATTAGGCCAATAGTCCACCACGCAGACCCAATGCGGATTGGCAGACTTCACACACGCAGAGAATCAAGAAAACTCTCTGGTATGCTGGTTTCCTCACAATGTTTTCCTTCACCATTTGAGGCACATGATATATAATTTCTTATAAAATGCACACAACTGAAAAGTTGGAGGTGCATGCACCAGACCAGAATCAAACCCACACCCTCCGGAATCGGTGGCAGAGGTCATATCCACTGGGCTATCACGTCTCATAAGTTTTAATGCAAATGCTTGTAGCTACGATTGATGACTGATTTATTAAGTCTATGCGGCTTAATAGTATGGGAGCCGAAGAGAAAATTTTTGCAGTTACTCGAGTGCAAGAGATGAAGTTATGGGAGTATATTTTGCACATTGTTAAGTATTTCCACCAAGTATGAGCCCTTAACATTGGTGGGTACATTTAGGGCAACCACGGCCAATAAACTGGAAATATACTTCGCATTGTTGCGTTAGGACGTTTCCGGTTCAGCCGCTATTGGTCGACAAAGTCTTTTTCTCTTCACGGGACCTACTTAACTTGCTTGCGTCAGCTCCGCGGCGTTCTGCTCGTCCTCATCGGAGACCTGCTGCAGGATGTGCTTGATGATCTGGTCGATGGTGTGCGTGTCCATCATGCGCGCGATGTCCTTGTCCTCGATGACGTACAGGAACAGGTGCTTGGCGTTCTCGCGCAGGCGCTGCACCAGCGTCCACTTGTCGCGGTCGGCGGCGCGCGCTCCGCAGTTCTCGATCACCTTCTCTAGCACCTGTTCATCATCATCATATCATCATCATCATCATCATCATCATCATCATCATCATCATCATCATCATCAACCTCAGACTATTTACATGAAGTCTGTAATTTTCTAAGGAAAACGAGTTTAGATTTTATACAGTAAAACCCGCCTAAGACGATCACGCTTAAAACAATTTCTCGGATAATGCGTCATTTTATGCCAGTCCCTACAACTTGTGACATGTTTTCATACATTTCCTAACGCTTAATACGATTCGTCATCCTGTTTAATACGCCTACATGTCACACACGTGTAATTCCAATTGCAACAAATAAATTACATCAGATAAATCAGGACATCATAAAGGTCTTTAAACAAGGTTGGAGGACAAGACTAATACATAATATCTTAAAGAACTGAAAAACCCTGACAGCAAACGACCCTTGACATGATGCGATTCTAAATTTTGAAAATGCAGTGCACAAGTAAAATTTAATTGAAATTTTCGTTATTACTAATGCATCAAAATCTTTTTGTAATACCAGAATAAGTGATTACTTTAGTAGCATAATTAGGTACACCAAAGACACAAATTTTTATAACTATGTATGTGTACATTAGTTATATTAATGAAACGAAAATGAAATGAAAGAAAAATATTGCTAAATAATCCAAGAGTTTCAACAGTTCTATCACATACCACATCAATAGATTCATCCGGCCATCCAAAGCACTCCAGCATTTCCTTGTCGATGAGCTGCATCAAGAGCTTCCTGAGACTTTGCGCCAGTTCTTCCTCAGACATCAAGGGCGACTCCTCTTCTTGCAATTCTTCCTACAAAAACAAAGAACAACTTTCAAAATAATAAAACTTTTGGACAAAATAGTACAATTACTCATATTATTCATAGAAACTACTACTTTATTTTTCTGTTCAAGCAATTGCATAATCTTGATTGCACACTCTGAATCTATAATTTGAATACATATCTCAAAAAGTACTGAAACAATTTTGATGAAATTTGATGATGATGATGATGATAATGATGATCACGACGACGATGATGATGGTGATGATGATGATAATGATGATGATGATGACGACGATGATGATGACGACGATGACGATGTAGATGACGATGACGATGAAGATGATGAATGATGATAACCGAAGTGAACGGACCTCCCTGGCAGCCTCCTCGCCGGGCGACATCTCGCGCAGGCCGCCGTACAGCACGCCCTCGCCGTACCCGCTGATGATGCGCTCCGACTCCGCGTCCAGCACGTTGAGGATCGACTCGATCTCCGACTTGCACACGCGCTCCACGCTCACCACGGAGCCCTGCGAACGATGGATTTACTTTATGAAGTAAAACTTTTTCACACACATGTCGGTATAACGGGTTAACATAAGAAGAGGATTTAAAAAGCTAACAACAATTATTCAATGATAACATATCAGGTCTAGCAATTCCTACTAAGAATTTATAACCTTGAGTGAAGTCCCGGACTTGTGACGGTTGTATGTAGGGTTAAAGAAAGAAGAAGTCTTAAAACTACTTAACACTTCCCTTCTCCACTCAAGTTATTCTCTCCGCCTTCTTAGCACTCGGCCTCCCACTAACACCTAACTTACGGAACACTTCATACTTTCTCGGGTTGTCGCGACCCAAGCCAACTGTAATCGGACGAGGCTTTTAAGATGCGTGCTGCCATCTACAGGCAGGCAAGGCAGTCAAACAGTGTTTGTTATTTTAAACTATCAATAAGATTACCATTGTATCATTAATCCCTTTTTGTACAAGGACCTGTAGCATGAGTGCGTACGTCATCTGAGTCTCATACATAGCGCTTTGTTTTTAATTTTTGAAAGAAGCCTTACTTCAGTCGTACGGTTTACATTCGTTTATTATTTCATTTTTTCCTTTGAGTAGCTCGGCTCTGGTGGTTGAGGTGCTCGCCGCGCGCCCTCTGTTCTATGTCGAGGGAGGCCTAACCCTGTAGTGGGCCGTTAGAATAAGCTGCTAATGAATGCAGCACGCTCACCAGCACGCGGCGCACGTGCTCCAGCCGCTCGCGGAACACCTTGGGGTGCGACTTGCGCACGTGGCGGATGAGGTGCTCGCCGCGCGCGTAGGCCCGCGCGCGCACGCAGTACATGCAGCGGCGCGGCTTCTCCAGCGCGTGCGTGCTGAGGTGGCGGCGCATGTTCGTCTCGTTCTGGAACCGCTTGTTGCACACCTCGCACTTGAACGCTGTAACGTTTTAGCTGTTTTTTATATATTGCGTATTAATTGATTATGAAACACGGCTAAAACTCACGTGATATAAGGTCGGAGTATGACCGACTAGTTTCGAACCCATACAAGGCCCTTAGTCTGTATGCTGGAAGGCGGAATTTGGTGTCTATTTAAATGAGATCTGACTGTAACTCGAATTCGCAATAAATATAATATGTATTTTGATTGATTGAAGTTGTAACTTTCATTTATTTACTTGCAAGCTGGACTAATAGATTTTTTATTATAAGAAAAAATTTGATACCTTGGATTACATTGTTCCAATTTAGGAAGTCCGCCATATTGGATTTAGACTGACGTCATTTAATTTTTCAAATGATTCTTAGAATGCCTTTTTATTTGAAATGAAGAAAAACTATTATTCAAAAATTTTACTACACAAATTGCCTAAGAACTATTATTGTAGTGGCCTCCACTACCTGAGCAAAGCAAGACAATTTGATACCCATATTTTAGATGCGATTATAAAAACTGTCTCTATAGAATTGTTGTTTCATAGTTGTAATGACGGCCTCCGTGGCGCAGTGGTATGCGCGGTGGATTTACAAAACGGAGGTCCTGGGTTCGATCCCCGGCTGGGCAGATTGAGATTTTCTTAATTGGTCCAGGTCTGGCTGGTGGGAGGCTTCGGCCGTGGCTAGTTACCACCCTACTGGCAAAGACGTACCGCCAAGCGATTTAGCGTTCCGGTATGATGTCATGTAGAAACTGAAAGGAGTGTGGATTTTCATCCTCCTAACCTAACCTAACCTAACAAGTTAGCACGTTTCCATCTTAGACTGCATCATCACCTACCATCAGGTGAGATTGTAGTCAAGGGCTAACTTGTAAAGAAAAAAAAAAAAAAATCGTGTTTGTAGGTTAAAGAGCTCCTTAAAAATACCTTTAGGTGTAGTTGGGTTAGGTTTAGTGAGTAAAAACCAGACAAAACTTCTAGTTTAGTATAAGTTATATACCAAATCTAAGTTAGTTTTCCTCAAAAAAGACAGACAATTTTGTTTGTGAATGACGGAATTGTTCACCTTTAAAAAAAAAGTCCGCGACAAAAAATAAAAAATATGTCTATCATATGTGTACAATTTTACGAAATTTTAACTATGATTAATCCTTAGTTTTACACATTTTGTTGGACACAATATAAGTGACGTTATCCTGGTATGTTAATCCTGGACTTACGTTCATAATGCAGTTTCAGGTGTTCTTCAAGGGAGTCCTGGTTCTTGAATCCCTTTTTGCTGAACTCACAGTCTACAAATGGGCATGACAAACCATTAGTCCTGTGTTGGTTTTTGTGAATTATTAATCTGTAATGAGATACATTCAGGTGAATAATAATCACATATTCTCGTAAAATAAAACAAACCATACCATATATACTTTGTCTACTTTTGGAAGTTAGAAGTCAGACATTAATGATAAAAATTACTCTGTGAGGTACAGGGATGTAACCATCAACCAATAACTTCCCATTTTTGGGTTTTTCTTACTGAATAGCTCCACAGTAAAGTGTTCTCATCACTGAGAGGTTGTCTCATCACCGACTGCTTCACCATTGTCAAATCCACTTTAGTCTCAGTCTTTTCCGACCAGTTGAAGGGGAACAGGAATATTTGTCATATTTCATAGATATGGTAAATCTAGGACATCAAGCGGGTTGCGGGGAGCGGCTGGATGCTCGCAGCTCGAGACCGTTTTGTTTGGAAGTCCATGCAAGAGGCCTATGTCCAGCATTGGACGTCCATCGGCTGTTAATGGTGATGATGGTAAATCTATACTAATATTATAGAGGTAAAGTTTGTGGTGTTGTAATCTCTGGATTTATTAAACAAATTTTGTAAATACTTTTACCACTGGAAACCCACGTTGTTTGTGAGTGAGTGAGTGAGTGATATTGGCTATTACCGCGAACGGGAACTACGCGGGTGTGTAAGTATTTAAAACTAGCTGACCGCGCGCGGTTTCACCCGCGTGGTTCCCGTTCCCTTAGGAATGCGGGGATAAAATATAGCCTATAGCCTTCCTCGATAAATGGGCTATCTAACGGTGAAAGAATTTTTCAAATCGGATCAGTAGTTCCTGAGATTAGCGCGTTCAATCAAACAAACAAACAAACTCTTCAGCTTTATAATATTAAGTATAGATAAACATTTACTTGGCCTCAGTCTTGAAGGTGTCCCCGCAGGTGGTGCAGCAGTGGCCCGAGTGGTTCTTCATGTGGCGCTGCAGCTGCACCTTCTGTATGTAGGAGCGCTCGCACAGCGGACACTTGTGCGGCTTGTCCGGCACGTGTGTGAGCACGTGGCGCCGCATCACCTCGATCGTGTACGTGTTGTAGCCGCACTGCGCGAGTGTGTGATCACCTTTAGTTATTGTATCTCACCTTCGTACGGCCTTATGTATAAACATGGAAACTAACATGGGAGACTAACATTCCAAGGGACAACAGTATAAAAGTGAATAAATATTATGACCTAACAAATGAACTAAAAATGGATGTCGTTAATATGTACGCCATAGAAGTTGGTGCGAGAGGATTACCAGCAAAATCTCTCTATAACTTGCTTAAAGACCTCTGCAGCTAGTATAGATTAGAACGGGTATCCACAGCTGTTCTAATAGGATCTTACCAAATTTGGCTAAGTAGGGAAAATAACACAAGCGGAGGAGGTGAGTGTTAATTGGTTCTCAAGGAATTCCTTAAACCTACATCCAGATCACAAGTCCTGGACTTTGCGCAGAGTTTTCAAAGTCAAAGAGTCAAATGATTTAGTGATCCGGTACAATGTCGTGTAGAAACCGAAATAAGTGTGGATTTTCATCCTCCTCCTAACAAGTTAACCTGTTTCTATCTTAGATTGCAATATCATTTACCATCAGGTGAGATTGTAGTGAAGGACTAACTTGTAATGAATAAAAAAAATATTTGTTTGCCACCATGCACCAGACACTTGTCTTCATGGCAACATTTCTCTAGAGACCCTTGAAGTTATTTATCTTTAATAGGATCTTAGAAAATCTTGGATAGGGTGCCTCTATCTATACTAATATTATAAAGAGGTAAAGTTTGTAAGTTTGTAAGTTTGTCACATTTTTTAAATGGGGTAATCTTCGGAACTACTGGTCCGATTTTAAAAATTCTTTCACCAGTAGAATGCTACATTATCGGGGAGTGCTATAGGCTATATTTTATATTGGTATCATATATATTAGCCGAGTTATCACAGTTTTTGTCATACAGGTCGGACTGAAAATCCTCTTAAACAGACTTATTCGCATGCGCTGCCTTAACTATTGTGTAAAATTGAAATTAATGTATGGAGAATTTATGTATCTTTAAAAGTTCTACAAAAAAGTCTATACTAATATTATAAAGAGGTAAAGTTTGTAAGTTTGTAAGTTTGTCACATTTTTTAAATGGGGTAATCTTCGGAACTACTGGTCCGATTTTAAAAATTCTTTCACCAGTAGAATGCTACATTATCGGGGAGTGCTATAGGCTATATTTTATATTGGTATCATATATATTAGCCGAGTTATCACAGTTTTTGTCATACAGGTCGGACTGAAAATCCTCTTAAACAGACTTATTCGCATGCGCTGCCTTAACTATTGTGTAAAATTGAAATTAATGTATGGAGAATTTATGTATCTTTAAAAGTTCTACAAAAAAGTCCGCGACACCATATATCTATCTTCTATATATTAACAGATATAGTACCTTTTGTGTTTTAAAAATTATTAATTTTATATACTTAGGTTTACGTCATTATTTAAACAACTAAACTTTAATCCTTATTAAAATAAATTATTTAATAATCACAAGGATATTACGGAGATAAGATTTGCCCTTTACAGTATGTTAATTACTTAAATAGTTTCGGAGATAATACAAAATTTCTAAAAGACGCAGAAATTCCGCTATATGACGCCCGGCGCTTTTATTTACATAGTTCCCGTTCCTGTGTGAATATGGAGAAACATAGCCTATGACACTCGCAAATAACGTAGCTTTCTATTGGTAAAACAATTTTCCAAATCGGTCCAGTAGATCCAGAGATTACCTCCTTCAACCACACGAACTTTACCTCTTTATATTATTAGCGTAGAAGTCTCTATTTCCCTTGGTCACAACTCTCGAAGGACTGGACCGATTTTGCTAAGGGTAGGAGTAAGATAGAGAACTTACAGGGTAGGGTAGGGTACGGGTAGGGAAGCGTAGGGGTAGTGTAGGGGTAGGGTAGGTTTAGGGCCGGGTTTAGGGTAGTGGTAGGGTAGGGATAGAGATAGGGTAGTGGTAGGGTAGAGAAACGGGTATGATAGGGAAGTGGTAGGGTAGGGGTAGGATAGGCGTGAAATAGGGGTACGGGTGGGATAGGGGTAGGAAAGTGATAGGGTACGGGGAGGGTAGGGGTAGGGTAGGGTAGATGTAGGGGTTGGATAGGGTAGGGTTAGGGTAGTGGTAGGGTAGGGGTAGTAGTAAAGTTGACATCGAAATTTACGCGGACGAAGTCGCGGGCGTCCGCTAGTACCTAATATTTTGGTCATAATTTTTTTTTCTTATTTTAAAGTTCAATGAAATGTATATGATGTAATTAATAAATAATGTGTTTATTACATGACATGTCCACTTACCAAAGCAGAGTTTCTCCAATTAGCAGCTTTTTGACACAAGAAATATAATTACTGATTTTTTTACAAACAACAATAAGAACAATATTATACTATTGTATTTTATACTAATGTAAATCAAATAACTGTTTCAACATACCACATCACAAGCATATTTCTTCTCCCCGTGTATCTCCAGATGTTTAGTCATCGCCGCACGGGAGCCCGTCATTTTTCCACAATAATCACATTCCAGCTGGAGGTTCTCTACAGGAAAACAAATTAGTAACTTTACAAGTGTTAAGGGGCACATAAGACAAATCAGAAATGTAAATAGTTATTGAAGCAAATCTTCTTCATGCACATTTGGAATGAGGACCCTGAGGTTTCATGTAGGATGGTGCAGGTGACAGTTTGTTTCACTCTTGAAAGTTTGCCACAATTCACCATAATAGTAGTAGAACTAATGACAGAGCACTGTTCACTAAACAAACACCTTTCGGTTCTATGTATAACCGATAGTCCCCTGTGCAGAGCATGCATGGAGGAAGAAGAAACCCCGATACATGTTTAGATGCAAAGGTATATCTGAACAACGTGTGTTCAGCGACCTGGGCAGCTAAGCTTCTGGAGAGAGGCCGAATGGCTGGAGTTACTCCAGCGAGGACCAGCACCAAATGGACGTACAATACCAACCCCTAGTGGCCAAGTGCAGAATAGACCCAGAAAAGAAAAAGAATAGTAGTATTATGAATGTCATACAGGTGACTGTCACCATACCCATGTTATGAAAAACATTAACACATAAAAAGTAAGACAACATGAAACAGTGCAATGGAATTTGGTTCTTATTAGAGTGAGTGAGAATCTCTTATAAGTTGTGTATATTATGCATATTATGTGTAATATCATTTTATTGAAGAAGTGTTATTTCTATTAATAACTAATTTACATTATTCTAAAACTTACCTATGTGAAACTTCTGTGTGTGTAAAATCAACTTGGAGAAGTTTTTGGTGCTAAACTCACAATGTTTGCAACTGTAATCTAATCTGCTAATGTGTTGCAGTCTGAGGTGCACCATCAGATTGTCTTTCCGCGTGAAAGAAGCATCACATATCTGAAAGTAAGAAAAATTACTCTTTGAAAACATCATACTAGCGGCCCCAGTCAAACTTCGCTTTCACTAATGTGAACTTCTTACCTACCCTACTCTGCTCTACCACTACACTAAAGAAGTAGCCTATGTCACTCTCCATCCATTCAACTATCTCCACTTACTTACTCTTACTCTGTCACTCTGTTCTGCCGTGAAAGACAGAGAAACAAACAAACAGACAGTCAGACACACACTTTCACATTTATAATATTAGTATGGATTGACTTAAATTGTTTATATGTAAATTGTAATAAAGTAAAAAGTTATGTTACTGCTCTTTATATGGAAAGAGTGTTATATAATAATAAATAGCCTTTTAATCTAAACTGCCTTTGGTATACATAAATTATATGTTTAAAACATTTATATTATGTCCCTCCGTTCGTAGTGTCATGCATGTGCTTCCACTGCACCCTGTTGTGTGTGTTGGGTTTGGATTGTTTTATAAAATTATATTTATTTTAATGGTGCTCAATGTAAGTCTCATAATCTAGTATTGTATGTTATTTCTTATCTATTCATTATATATCTAGCCATTTAGAGCACATAAGCTGTTGTACCTGGTCATTATAATCAACATTTGACAGTGGATCAACCTGCAATGGAGCAGCCTGAGTTGTTTTGAATTTGAAAGCTTAAAACAACAATTCTACTCCAGTGCAAGTTCTCTACTATGCACAGTGAGCCTTTAAAAATATGCTAGTTATGATCAATAGAAATTTTACACAGTAGTCTGCTCTGAAATTGCAACTTGCTGAATGGCACATGTGCATAATAGAACAGCTGCACAGATGATAATATAGGCACATTATGCAGATACACTTTCTCTTTAGAGCAATGAGACAAATATCTTAGCAATTGATGGATTCACTGTGCAGGTCTTGGAGAGAGAAAAACTTAGAGCAGAGCCATGGACTTGTGATCAATAGGTGTAGGGTTTAGGAATTCCTTGACAATCGGTTAACACTCCCTTTCTCAGCTCTTTTTGTTTCTCCTGCCTATTCAAATTTGGTGAGATCCTGTTAGAATTCACTAGAATTTTTATGAAATTTGGCATAATTTACAATTATAAACTATTTGGATTCTAATTGAAATTTAAATCAATACTCACTTCACAAGGAAACAAATTGACATTTTTGCCGTCGCAACCCTTCTGCTTCATATGTCTAGCAACATGGGAGCGTCTCACAAACTTTGTGCCGCAGTGCTCACACTCAAATATTTCTCTCTGGTGAATCAACTCTACGTGTCTGGTAAGGACCTCATCGTTTGGGCAAACAACAAAGCACTGTTTACATTTGATGCTGCCTGGAGTCCTTGAGTGTTCATTTTTGAGATGGTTTTTAAAGTTTATCTTTAGTTTAAACTTCTTGTTGCATTTAGAACAGTTGTAGGTCTGAAACGAAAATAGATGGTATTGTTCATTGACAAACTTAAAAATAATTGATGTAAAATACATGAACGATAATTATCAAACTGGTCATACCGTATCTCGTTTTTGTGCGGACTGCAATACCGATGTCTTGCAATATTGCAAATGAGCTTTGTACTGCTTGGGGGAGTCGTAAACCTCCTTACAAAATTCACACGCTTCGGAAACATCATCTATCTTATTTTTGATTTTGTTTTTAGAGCCTGGAGGTCGTCCTACTTTGTTAATCTTAGGAGGCATTGTGTAAAACGCATTTATTATTTAGTTTGCTCCTTTCTGAGACGTTTAGTTTAACTTTTTACGAGACCTCACTATTTAGATTGATATTACTTTCACTCAGGCGCTGTAGGTACACTTTTTATGACATGGCTCACCAAGATAAACGTCAAATGAACCACCATGACACCAACATGACCAAAGACTATAAAATCACCATGGACAAAACAAAATCATGTCATAGACAAAAATTCTAAAGCTGACACCACAGACGTCAAATAAAGGCTGACACATAGACCAATGACCAAGTAATTGCCAATTCGTCTGAGATATCTTAAAGTTAGGCAGTGAAAGAAATAGAAGATAATTACAACTGTATGTCAGACCGAGACAGAATGACAGGACTCGTAAACAGAGAAATTCATGGTTAAATACATTTGGTCACAGATTAAGATTACTTGAAGGTAACTTAGACTAATTATATAAGAACTAGTATCGCACCCAAATTCACAAACAAAATTGTTATTTTTCGAGGACAACAAGCTTAGATTAGGTATATAACTTAAACTAAACCAAACCACCATCCTACTTCACAAAATGATATTTTTACGGAGCTTTTTAAGCGAGGAACTCGATTACAACTATGAAACATCGAATAAATAGAAACAGTTTTTATAATCGCATTAGATCGTTGAATATATACCTACTTTGACAGAAAAGTAACGTCTAGAAGGTTGTTCCACAATGGTAACTTCGTCCAACGATTTTTACGTGAATTTGACTCCGTCGCTATAGTAACCAATGAAATTTTATAAACGTAAACAAATACTTAATTCTATTCTGTAAATAGTAGTTACCAGTCATCATATATTAATTTACTCTTTGCCAGTCATAATATTTTTATGGTTAGTCTACAAAAGTATCTTTTACTGATTATAATGTACAATGGAAAAGGAGATGAACCCCGAGATAGTAAAAGCTACTCAAATATCACTCGGGAAATACGTGAAACGTCCTCCACTTACTGATAAGTTGTTAAAAAAACCACCATTTAGATTTCTTCATGATATCATAACTTCGGTATGTACCTACTATCGATTCAAATCTAAACTTATTTATTTAAATTCATCCACTGCTAGACAAGCCTTTTGCATGGCTTCCAAACAAAATGGTTTCGGGCCGCCAGTATCGGACGAAAAGACGTCGCGGAGTTTCTCGAACGCTGGCCAACCGAGTTGGATTCGGTGATTTACCTCCTCAAAATTGGACCTACCTAACTAGACCGTGTGTCCTAGGTATATACCTACACCCACATCAATGCCTTGACAACCACATCGTCGGCAAATCGCAGTTGAGTGATTAACCTACTTGCCATTGATGTTGATGCCAAATCTACAGGTCTTCAAACGCATCTATACAATATATGTTCTCAAATCGTGCCAAGTTACATTTGAATTAATTTAGTAGTTTCAGCATGATGCCCTGTCAACAAAAATCCGGACAGACAGACAGACGCGAAAAATAAAATATTTTTGGCTTCAGTATCGCTAATGTCCTAAAATTTTCAAAATATATCCAATGTACAAATTTTGACCTCTTAGTTTTATTGTATTTTAAAGTTATAGATTAGTATGATTTCTGTCATACTGTGAAGTTAATAGGTACGTAGGTATAGATAGATATTCTATTTTCCGAAGACGTGAATGTGTGTAAGGTTTAGTAGCAACATGTAATCGTGTTCACTAGAAGCTAGAATATCGCTCGTCACCGATGTTTGATTCAAATCCTCAGTGTAGGATCCCCTTACCCGGTTCCGGCCCGCCGCCTGAACTGGTTAGACGTAACACGAAGGCAGGTTCTACTGGACCTGAAAAGGGCAAGACGGGCTTACCACGTCACATGTGTATAAACGCGGTGTAAATAAGTTTATTTACAACGCGTTTATTTACAATGATGACACAGCCAGACTCGCATACTGCGACCGAACGCAAAGAAAATAGATAATGTCATGACCTTATTAGTCTGGTGTTGTTACAGGTATTGAAATCGACAGGGTTTTTCAGTGGTTTATTTGATGAGGAAGAGTTGATTTCTGACAATGTTAAAGATAGGGAAAGTAAAATATTGTTTCTCAATAAAATAATAACCGTCATAGGTGAGTAACTGAGTACACATCTAATATTGTGACACAGGGTTATTATCATAGCTGGGCACCGTTAATCCAATAGTTAACTTCGTTAATCGATAATCCGCTACAAAAAAAGTTAGCTTCGTTAAACGTTAAAGCGTTACATTCCGGAAGAATTAACGCAAGTTAACGTTAATCGTTAATCCGTTAATATGACTGTAATATTACATTTTTATATCAATGTGTGAGATCACCATTGAAAAAATAAGGATGAGCACTGGGGAAAAGTGCCATAATTTGTTTTTAGTAGATTTTATCTATATTTAACATAAATATAGTAATTTGTTGATTTCTGTGAAAAAAAAAAACAGTCATCATTTCTTACTTGTCTGAACCTGCATTTCGCGTTGCGCGGTAAATAGTAGGCATTGGATTAACGATTAACGAACTTCTGCATATTAACGGAAGTTAACGTGTCCGTTAACATTTTAAAAAGTTAACTTAAAAGTTAATCCGTTAATCAAAATGTTAACTTCGTTAATTAACGATTAACGGATTAACGAGTTAATGCTCAGCTATGGTTATTATGTAACTCGGTGTACCATTCAAGTAATCAGTTTACATCGTTTTTCATTGTATTTTTGTTTTTGCAATTATCTATCATTGTGTTTTCAACGAAATGACACAATAATCGTCATTATATGTAAAGTAAAATTAGTCTAATAGTGTTAGTAGCAGGTAGTAACGTTATTTTAACGAATTACTGATATTTACGTTATTTTGTTGAAATATTCATGTTAGACGATTGTTAAAACAAAACTTCATTGCCACTTGATGTAAAATGGCGTAGTCAAGGCAATTTCGTAGAAATAACTATATTAGATGATCACAAAAACGAAAATACGACGAAAATCGATGTAGCGACTCATTGTTTGGATATATACAATAGGAATTCTCCTCCTAATAAATATGTAATAGTATGGAGCTATAATTGGCTCTATATTTTTGATACAATCGAGAATATTTTTTATTGTTATAACACTAATTTCAGGTACTACAACGGGAAAATCTTTGTCTGTTAAACCATCAAAAATAATAGCTGGTCAAGAGCCAGAAAGAACAAATGAACTTTTGCAATGCCTTGCTCTTGCTTTAGATAATAATTTATCTTCAGACGAGGCTGTAAAGTCATATAAAGAAACTGTAAAGTTGAATTCATCAAGTAACAAAAAAACCAGGGATGCTGTCAGCCCTGTAAAAAAAAGTTCCGAATCGAGAAAAATAAACTCTAAAAGTAGTGATAAATCGATAAAAAACGTTAAGAGTGATAATAATGGTACTAAATCTAAGAATAAAGAAATCAACAACATTAAAAAAGAAACAAATTCAAAAAAATCATCGCTTCCACCAAAAGCCACTAAAAAAGTTATAGAAAAAGTAAAACAAGCGAATACTATAAAAACTTCAGACGACGAAATTATAAGAGATAGTGACAATTTTGAAATAAAAGTTGATCAAAATTCTAGCCTCGATGTGCTTGATGATCTGGATGATGCAGATGTAACAAAAGAAGTTAATGCTGAACCCGATGTAAATGTTAATAATGAATATTTACCATCACAAGAATCATCAAAAGATGAGGATAAACATGAAGGGACATCTAAAACTGAAAACATTATAGCTGAAGATAATTTGACAAATCATGAATATTCAACATTTGGTACAGAACACGTGGAAAATAAATATGAAAATAAAGAAGAAACTATAAAATCAAACAATGAACTTGAACAATCCATACCTCATCAAAAAACTGAAGTTGAAATAATCCAGAAAAGTAATGAAAATAACAGTACAACCGATCACAATATTGTACAAACGCATGACAAAAAAGTCACTGACACTTCTAACATCAAGACATCAGACATCAAGAGACCGTCAAGCGTTAGACCATCTTCTTCAAGACCAGGTGCACCAAGGATTCGCGAAAAGCATGATAATATTATTACAAGTGTTGAAAATCTTGTGGGATGTAAAGTAAATATTATAGCAGAAAAAACAGTCAATGAAGAGGTATGACAAAAGAGAATATGAAGTAAAATGTTATTGCTGTGATCAATTATTACTAAAGTTAATTTTATTTATAGGAAGATGAACCTACCATCGTAATAATGGATAATACAGATAACATCACAAGTATGCAAGAGGAAAATGCCCATTTACAGACATCATCTGATCAGCATGGTCATTTGGTTCAACAAATTTTGAACGCACAAAAAGAATTTACCCAAGCTGCAGGAATTACAGAAATTGCAAGTATTTCTTTATAAGCTGATTTGTCTTTTTTGTATTCTGATTTTTTTAATAATCTTTTGTTATTAGGAGTGGCAATTTGGAGCTCAAAAAGCAAGAGATGTAATGCATCAAGAATTTGAACAAATAAGGTTTAATGTGCAAGCTCTTTCGAGAGTAGCTAATCCCCTCGGCAAATTATTAGATCACATTCAAGAAGACGTTGAAGTAATGCGCCAAGAACTGCAACAATGGAAGATGTCATATGAACATGCTTCAAAAGAACTACAAAAACAAAAAGCGTTAGTGGCTTTCATTATTATTATTTATACATAGGATCACAAATGGGTTCGAGTAACAAACTCGTCAGCCCAGAGTTGGGAAGTTGATTGTAAAACGCCCCCATGCCTCAGTGAGCATGTTAAGTAATCGGCTCCACTTAATATCATTAACATCATAATTTAATTATTGTTAAATATTTCAACTACTAGCTGACGCCGCGCGGTTTCGCTCGCGTGGTTTCAAACTCTTCAGCTTCTTCAGCTTTCAAATATTATCGACCTAATAGGCTACAAGCCATTGGAAAAAATTAACCTGTGAAATGAGCCAACTTGAATAATGCTTAGAAGGCTATTACTATAACAGAGGGGGTGTAGTGGAGTATTAGCGCCTGTATTGTCAGTCGGTTTATATCTACAAGTATTAAACGATATGGTCAAGTTAAATGCGTTGATACCCCACAAACTCTCTTCAGTGGCTCCAAGCAGCCGTATTGCACGCGGCGGCCACACCCCGGTAAACCGCGCTGATTCGCGGGCTAAACCTGGAAGAGGGGGCCTGACACTTCAGTGAAAGGCTTTCAGCGGATCCCTCCCGCAAAAGTGCATAAAGTCTGCCCTGGCGAGAAAGGCAACCCAACGCAGACATGCAACGGAATTGGCGGACTCGGCGAGGCAGCAAGGCAAGGTGGATGGCCTAGGGCGGCGGTAGAGGGCGATAGAAACCGTCGGCCAGACACAACATCTGATCTTCTCTCCAATCGTAGCGGATTTCCGTTCCACTGGACCCAGAGAAGTGAAGACGAGTGTGTGCATCTGTGTCCTGCGCAAACACTGCTGCACCCTAATATATCCTGCGCACCTGACTGCTTCCGAAATTTGGACTCCGATACAAATTAAGTCCTGTGGCGATGGGTTGAAGTAGAGAAGTTCGGTATGATGTTTACTGGATTTTGTCTGATGCCTACACACAGGCGGCTCCGGGGGTGTGTGATGCACCGTGGTCGCTTTTGCACTGCGCTTGGGGTGACAGTGTGAACTCGGCAACACCCGGGGTGACAAAGCAGCCCTATTTAGGGAGGCACTGCTTTCCCTGCGCCGCCAGGGAGGGAGCTAGAAAAGGTGCTCCAAACAAATGCTCACTCCACTATATAGGGAAGGTAGTAACCACGGCTGCCTCTACATCTGAAATATCGTGGTCGACGCTACAAACGTAACAATAGATCTATAACTTCTAGCATAACCTTAGGCGCATGGAATGTCCGTACGCTTCTTGATCACGATAATAATGCCTGTCCTGAAAGAAAGACGGCTATCGTAGCTCGAGAGCTCCGCCGCTTTGACATAGATGTGGCTGCTATCAGTGAAACGCATCTTCCTGATGAAGGAGAGTTAACGGAGCATGGTGGTGGTTATACTTTCTTTTGGAAAGGCACTCCGGAGACTGAAACAAGAAGGTCAGGCGTAGGGTTTGCTATTAGGAATAACTTAGTAAAGCGCCTCTGGGAGTACCCCATACATATATCTGATCGCATGAGCACTCTGCGCCTTCACTTAGAAAATGACAACTTTCTGAATATCATCAGTGTATATGCACCTACGCTTGACAAACCTATTGAGATTAGGGAAAAATTCTATGAGGACTTAACTCGCTATGTCCAAAGTATCCGCTCTAGAGAGCAAATGATAATTCTAGGGGACTTCAACGCCAGAGTGGGGAAAGATTATACAGTGTGGCCGAAAGTGCTAGGAAGACATGGTGTTGGTAACATAAATAGTAACGGCCAACTGTTACTAAGTTTCTGTGCTGAATTCGACCTAGCAATTACTAATACCATGTTTCGGTTAGCTGCCAAGTATAAAACAACTTGGATGCACCCAAGATCCAAGCACTGGCATCTAATTGACTATGCAATAGTAAGACATCGCGATCTATCCCAAGTGCAAATCACGCGCGTAATGCGTAGTGCGCACTGCTGGACTGACCACCGCCTGGTTATTACTAAATTGAAGCTCTGTTTACGTGCTCCTCGAAGATCTTGCAACGCTAAGTCCTTACGTTTGGATTTAGAAAAGCTTAGAAACCCAGGAGTGAGAGAGGAGTATCGGCAATCCCTGGAACAAACGTTTCCAATACTCGGATCAGATACTGTAGGTATTGATTGGACGATCTTCTCCTCTCACCTTCTGGACACAGCTGAATCCATAATAGGGCGTAAAGCGGCTAAGAACATAGACTGGTTTGACGTAAATGATGAATGCCTAAAGGCTGCTATTAGTAGGCACCGATCTCTTCTACAACAACATACAGGCAAGCGGCAAGGGGAGTTACCTGCTAACATCAAGATGAGTGGTGTGGAGCTGCGCAAGCTCTGTCGTGAAACGAAGAACAGATGGTGGCAGGACAGAGCACGTCACATACAGTGGCTTTCTGATACAAATCAGTTCGGAGAGTTTTACTACAATGTTCGTAGGCTGATTGGTGCCACCCCTCGCATCAGAGTACCGTTGAGGACTGTCAACGGTGACCACCTACTAAATACCAAGGAAGAGGTACTGAACAGATGGGCAAGTCATTTTAAAACGCTGCTCAATGTTGATCGAGGAGTGGATCTTCAGCATATTGCAATGTTGCCACAGCTTCCCGTATTTACAAATTTGGACGAGCCGCTGTCATTGTCTGAGGTCGTCATTGCCATTAATCAACAAAGGAACGGTCGAGCGGTGGGTACGGACCTTTTATCAGGGGAGCTTCTAAAATACTGTGGCGAGGAGATTCACAAAGTCATCTGGAATCTTTTTGGGCGTATGTGGGACGAGGAACGTGTTCCAGATACATCACAGATTATTCCTCTCTACAAAAACAAAGGTAACCGCTCTGAATGCAATTCCTATCGGGGTATATCTCTCTTATCTTCTCCTGGTAAAATCTTTGCCAGGTTGCTTTTGAACCGCCTAAAGCCATTGTCAGAAAGCTTGCTACCAGAAACTCAGTTTGGCTTCCGGCCTGAACGTGGTACATGTGAAGCTATTTTCTGTGTCCGTCAACTGCAAGAAAAAAGCAGAGAACAAGGGCAATCCATCTACTTGTGTTTCGTAGACCTTGAGAAGGCTTTCGATAGTGTACCAAGAACTGCGTTGTGGATGCTGTTAGAAAAACTGGGCTGCACAGAGAAGTTCGTGAAACTTTTGCGCCTCCTCCATGACAATATGACGTGTTGTGTAGCAGTTGATGGCGAGCAGTCGGACTTTTTTCATGTTACGTGCGGGGTCAAGCAAGGGTGTGTTCTGGCACCCACCATGTTCGCTTTGTATTTCGCAGCCGTAGTACGCGAAGTTTTGCAAATTGTGAATGAAGGTGTCAGGATTCGCTTTCGGACAGATAGTGCACTCTTTAATCCAGCTAGGCTTAAAGCAAAAACTAAAGTATCTTACGCCATGATTACTGACATTATGTATGCAGATGACCTCTGCTTCGTGGCAGATTCTTTAGATGGCCTACAACAGCTTGTATCCATCTTGGATACTTATTGCTGTAAGTATGGCCTTAAAGTTAGCACAACAAAGACAGAGGTAATGTATGGTGTGGGCCACGAAGACCTGTCCATACAACTTGACAACAAGATTCTCAATCAAGTTGATAAGTTTCGATACCTTGGGAGCACCGTAACAACAAAGTGTGATCTCGATATTGAAATCAATAGCAGAATTAGCGCGGCGGCAGCAGCATTCGGTAAGCTGAACGCCAAGGTCTTCAGCTCACACGACCTGAAACTGTCTACGAAAGTGTCAGTATATATGGCTGTTGTATTGCCTAACCTTTTATATTCGGCTGAGACGTGGTGCTTATATCGTCATCACATACGCACACTCGACCGTTTCCACCTTCGGTGTCTCAGGAGCATAATGAGGATCCGATGGCTCGATCAAGTGCGCAATACTGAAGTGCTACGAAGGGCCGGTGTGGATGGAATTGAGGCTTACCTTATTAAGCGACAACTACGTTGGTGTGGGCATGTCCTGCGAATGCCGGATGAGCGGGTAGCTAAACGCATCTTCTTTTCAGAACTCCAGAATGGCAAGCGCAAGTCTGGCGGCCAGTACCTTCGGTACAAAGATGTTCTGAAAAGACACTTAAAACGTTGTAATATAAATCCCTCGCGTTGGGAGGACATGACTACAAATCGTGCAAAGTGGAGACAAACGGTGAAAGACAAGACAAAGGAGTTTGAACAACAACGTCGACTCGACTTAGATCGGCAGCGAGATGATCTTAAGCTTCGTCCACCTGTCGCAATTCCATACAATTACTGTGATGGTGTGCTAACCTGTGCCCTATGTAGTCGCACTTTTAAGGCCAAAATAGGGTACATTAGTCACTGGAAAGCACACCAGAGAACTATACATCCGAGTTCCTTACCCTGATTTGAGGAGTCTGAAGCGTCGCTATAGCCGAAATCGGCTTTGAGGCATCATCATCATCACTATAACAGAAAATAACTCAGTGAATGGAATATCTCAGGTACAAATAAGAATTACGACTAATTAAAATGATTAAAAATAAATGTCGAAAAACCTAGTGCCGTACAAACGGTGTATTTGCCACGTAGTGGTGGTACCGGCATAAGAAGTCAGTGCAAATTTTTAATTTGCCGATAATTGCAGAAGCAATATAGGTAATTTATTACTGTACAAAATTTGTGTAATTCCTTTTGTACACATATGTACTTTACCCGTAAACACCGTTGGTACATATTTCCAGCGCACAGGTCGAAAACATGGGTCGCAACCGTATCCCTACTCCCATATGATATAAGGTCATTGTAAAATGTACGGCATCATGTTCAAAATATTATTTAACACGGACAAAAAATTTAATAATATTTGTTTAAATAAATAATTATCGAAATGTCCCGTTCAGAAATGACGGCATAGTGCTCAGAGTTATTTTCTGATATAGTAACAACCTTCTAAGCGTTATTTACGTCTGTTTATTTCACGGGTTAATTTTCTCAATGGGCTTGTAGTCTATAAGTCTGCCAACCCACATTGAAACAGCATGGTGGGTCTAATCTAATTATCCCCTCTCCTATTATGAGGGGGGGGGGGGCTTATAGTGGGCCATTGAAATAGGCTGATAATTATTATAATTTATAATATGATTCTAATAGAAGCTATTTTGTTACAGTGCAACTGAAGAATATTTATTACCCCTTTATGCACGGAAAAAGCAATTAGATGTGGAAATAGCAGAGAAACAGGATAAAATAAACGATCTAAAAATTATAATACATAAAAACGTCTCTAGGATTGATAAACTATTATCGAGTGCGAATATTTAATAACCTATTGTTTATTAGACATAAATTATATAATGTACTTAGTAATAAATAATATAACTACTTAGATATTAAGTACCATAATTATAATTGTTAAAGTTTGCACATTTCAATCAGTAAAATATAATAAAACCTTGTGCATTTGTTTATTCGCTAATACCTATAGACCGGTCAATCTAGACCACAAAATGAGAAAGAGGGTACATAAAATCCCAACAACCTGAAAATCAGTAAAATTGTTCAAAACATAATTATAAATAATGTTTAAAAGTTCCCCATCATTCCCGTGTATAGAAAAAAATTTATTCAAGGTCAAAGGTCAAAAAAAATTAGTTTGTCGCGATTTTCAGCAAAACGGTAAGTTTTATCATAAAAGTACTTCAGACAAAATAGGGATGATGACAGTTTTTTAAATTGTATATAAATTAACAGTAATGCTATGCTAATAGTAAAGCAATTTCGTAAAAGTAACGGGGTATCTGCGATCATAACTTTCGGAGCTACGGGGATTTAAAGGGTCAGATTTGCGGCGCTGCCGCGGATCCCTGAAAACGCCCCATACAAAATGGCACGAGCTAATGACGTCGTAGGCAATGTAATGATGGTTAGATTTGTATAGGCGTTCAAACAAAATTACTAATATCTTTGTTATATGTGCGTTTATGTTTATAGTTCATTTATTAAAAAATATCACATTAAATGTAAGGAAGCTAAAACTGTATGAATTTTCATCTAATTACGACAAAAGATTTTTAATAGATTTTGAAATTTTATAATCTCATTTATTTTGCAAATATCCAGACAATTTTTGCTTTTTATGTATAAATTAGTTAACATTGACCTTATTTACCCGAATGTGTCATATAAATCGATATATTTAAACCTAGTCATCATCCCCATTGTAGATCATAAAATTATCCATAAAAAATGTATCAACACTTTTTTTCTTACGAGCCACTGTTTCTGACCTTCACCTTCGAATATCTAAATTGAAAGGGCTACTATGTGTGCTCACTGTAGGTATATGAGTATCAGTCCTTCTAAAAAGCTCGACTGATTTAATTTGACTATTTGTTTCATTTATGACCAATTTAATGATATATTTGTGCATGTTAGTTATTGGTTTGGATTTATATCCAAACCAATATGGGGAATATAGTATATGGGATCTGCTAGTAGACATAGTAGATAACTGTTTATGTAACCTATATTAAGTTAAAAATACCTTGTTATATAAATCAAAAGTCTAGTATATAACAAGTGAAATCTATTTATTTTAAGACTACAATTATTAGAGAATAAAGGACTAAGACATAAAAGCTTAATCATTACAAATTACAACTAAATTAAAAATAAATATCAGCAGTGCAGTTTATCTTTGCTGTATTACATAATAGTATATTTCTAGAGGGAGCATCTAACGAGGCCAGTAGTGCTAACATGCGTCAAACAAGATGATTTAGTAAAGAGATATAGACCAATTTCAACCATTGGCTGTGCACGCCGGTATTACTTACTGCTATCTCTTTCATTGTGTTGGGACGATTGGACCTCTTATAATAAAAGGACATACAATCATGTAGAAAATTTCACTTAAATCAATCAATTTTTTCAATTCAATTCAATTTTGCTTTGAATGTTTTAGAATTATTGGTAAAGAAAATTATACTAAAGGCGTTTAAATATAGTCCAATATTCAATAAAATCTCAAATTCAGAACAAATTCAACCTTAAGGATTGAGTTCAAGGTTGAATTTGCAAATGCAATTATTTGAATTGAGTGCCAAGAAGTTGTGTTTTTTGGTCGCTGATTTTGCATCCACTTTTTAATAGGAGATTGATGGTTGGGACGAAAGATATAGAACTGGAACTACAATGTCACCATTGGACGACATTTTGTCAATTTCAATTCACAGGTCGCATGTCAGCACTCCTGATGGGATCAGTCCAAAGCAGGGACTATTCCGCCCAATTCCCGTGGTATACACAGGTTCACCGTCTCATACCATGGGACATGGGACAGTGTTTCCCATATGCCTTTGCATTTACATAGAACAAATTGTATCTGCCCAAATTGTGGCGTAGTATATAGATGTAGATACACCCGGTAGCCAACTATGCCAATGATCACACATTATCAATAATTCACATAAGGTATGAATAGTATTAACTTTAGTTAGAATATGCACCAAACTTATAGTCTACTCTGCATTTACAATATGTGGAAGTGTACAAGTATTAAAACCCCGCTGGGATATGTTTTTGTACACTGCACCATTGAAATAAAAGGCTATCTATAATGCTAGGCTATATAACCATAATGCTAGCCACTGATTGTGTGTTGGTCGTGATCTGCATGATGTCAGGCAGATTGAGACCAAAGCTGGATCTATATCTGTCTGACGTGTCATGTTGTGATGAATCAGAACAGAATCTGTATTATACATGTTATATGTCAATGTTTACACTTATGTGTTGTGTCTTGTCGTGATGGCTGCTGATGTGCCGCATACAAAATGTATGATACCGATTCTGTTGCATCACAACATGACACATCAGACAATATAAATCTGGCTTAACACACAATCAGTTTTATCAGATGTCCTGCTGTTGCAGTTTTATCAGATGAACTTATTGGATGGTGAGTGGCTAGCATAATGCCTTTCAAAGTGGAATCAAAGTTTGGTGCATCTCTCTATATCATATTTTATAATATATTTAACCAATCTAAGATAATATTAGATTACGAAATAGGCATTTACTTCCTTATTTGCATTTCTAACTTAGCAAGACCTAGTAATACAATAATTAATTAATTATGTTGCAACAAATAATAAAAGATTCATTTAGGTATAGGGGGATGTGGAGGGCTATCCGAGTTGTCACACATGCTCACATAGCATCCGCGCCCAACACGAGCACGTCTTTGACCTTTCAGCATATTCGCAGCTTGTTCAATACGCATCACCAGTCTATGTTGATTCTCCAAGCGTTCCAAGCAGTTTTTGCATATAGTTTTAGGAAGAGGGTCTGAACGAGACACCTGAAAGACCATAAATCGATTAAATTATGTTAAAAAATATCTATAGTCAATCAAAAATTAAGAAACACTTACGTTAATAGACAGATATCTATTTATTTTTTCAGATATACACAAACGTATGCCTTCTTCGCCATAAATGTGAAGAACAACTCGATGCATTTCAGAGCACAATCGACATATAAATCCTGTTAAAACGCCTCTATCTAAGCTGCCCATGGTTAAGTTTTATTTAAAACTTAGCTAAATCAATAAAAATACAGGAAAATGTAAGTGTATCATGAACAATGTAAGTATTTTGTTTATTAATTTCCGTAATTCCGTGGTAATTCCGTATCACATCACAGACACAGACCCACAGACATAGACTTAGATGCCCACAGATGACAGATCACAGAATACAGATTATATATGAAAATATTTGAGAAATATTATCTATGGTATGACGTACAAACCACAAACGGCTAAATTATATAATCTTTGGCTAAAGTCATAAATAATAAAGTCCACACACAGATTCTATTGCAGTCAGCTGGAATGGACAAAAAACACTAGCGCCATCTTAAATAAGTCCACAACATTTCTTTCTCCGCGGGAGTTTAAAATCTGTATTAAACATAGATTTACGAGTACCTATTAATCCTATGGTATTTAAATTAAAATTAAAAAGTAAGAAGCGATTTTCGAGAGAGAATTACTGATGAAATACCCAAGTTCTGTTTTGAATTATAATACCTGCGCAATGGCATTTCCTTTTTGCAAGCTATTTGTATTCACCCATATATTAGCTATATTTTTCTCCCTACTGCCCCTCCACACTGTTGAGTACAATAATTTATCCTATAGCAATGTATAATGTATAGTCGGATGCAATCTTTTTGACGTTTCCGAACATCGTGCATTATGCTGCGCAATGCGCAATACAACTTTAAAATACTTCTAATGTCCCCGGCACAGAGTAAAGATCGTATAAGTGAGTCTTTACAAGCAGTGTGGTGAAGGCGGTGAAACCCATAAAAAACAAACGTCACGCGTCTCCTTGACATCCGCGTAAACAAACTTTTTTCATAATTTGTATTTAAAAAAATTACACTAACAGCAATTACGTAAATTAATTTAATAATCAATAATTACCAATAAAAAATACTCCATCTTATTTCTTTAGTTTGTGTGAACAGTTTTTAAAATATTTAAAAACATAAGACGCCATTTTTCTTCAATAATTCGGCTTCGTGTCGTACTTACTCGAGAGTGTATTACTTTTTGAATTTTGTATTTGGAACGGCTACGATACCGTCATGTTCCGTATGCTCCATCTGCCTATTATTGAATAATCTGTGGTCCTCGGTTAAGCAAAGGCGCGGCGGCGGCGGGAGGGCATCACCCCGCGCGGTTTAGTGGCTAGTCATGAAAAGATGACGGACAGACTGGCGGACTTTAGCATTGGAATAATAATAGCTCGTATCCATTCTATGAGTGGATATGAGCTTACAAAATTAATAATAATTATTATTATTACCCAAACCTTTAACACATTTTAGATTTTGCCAGTAGATGTTACTAATGCAGGTCAAAATGCCTTCTGCAGGGATTATCAAAAACATATATGATAATAAAAAAAAGTACGAAAGCCTGAGATAGTCATACATCATCACCCATATTCGGCTCACTGTTGAGTACGAGTCTCCTCTCAGAATGAGAGGGGTTAGGCCAATATCTCTCCCAATGCGGATTGGCAGACTTCACACACATTGAGTTTATTATCCAATTTCACATTATCCAAGTGATATTTTTATATTTTCTACGGGACATCACGAGGAATCAATTCTCTAGTTGTTAACTATAACAACTGGGAACATACCTAATTTCTCTTAATAGGTCGCTGCAAACATGCAGAAGAGATTCAAATATGGTATCCGAGTAAGCCGTTTAAAGGATTTCTTCTTCGGGAAGGAAATACAGAAAGAGATATAGATAATAATATAAGCCCTTTTTTCTGATATACGTATTACTCAACAGATATATGTTCAACCTTAAACTCCGGGACTAAGATCTGTGCAGACTCTGTCTAGAGGCAGAGGAGACACCTATGCACATCTTATGCAATTGCCCAGCTCTAATACATAAACGCAAACTCCACTTAGGAAATTTCACAGTAAAGAGGTAAAACACATCCCAGCTTTGAAACTGCTGCTGTATTGGAACCAGTATTGGAGGGGAAATCTAGTCAGTGACGATCACAATAGATCGGTAACGGTCAACTTGATACAGGGACCTCGAGAAGACCTGTAGAGCCGCGACATAAAGAAGAAGAAGAAGAAGAAGAAGAAGAAGAAGAAGATATATGTATTATATTTAAGTTTTTTAAATTCAGAGTGCTTGTCGGCATAGGCCTCCTCTAAGTCTTTTCCACTCTGTTCGATCTCGTGCTACCCTCTTCCAGTGATTTCCTGCCATTAGTCTTATATCATCGACCCATATCTTCATCTGTCATCCTTTGCTGCGTTTTCCGTCTCTAGGTCTAGTCAGAAACAGTTGAACCCTACTTGCATTGGCTATCTCGAGAGCTAAAGGTATACTAAGCACAAAATCCTGACGACCTGTGCTGCGTTTTCTGTCTATAAGGTACCAGTCAGAAGCAGTCGAACTCCACGCCTTGCCTATCTCGAGCTTAGACCTTATTAATGGTCTTAGATCTCGAGAGATATAGATCCTAAGCACTAAATTATTCACGAAGTATGATATCGTACTGCTAATGATACTTAAAGAGGACAAGCGTTGTAGCAACAAAGTGCAGCGAAAGTACTAGTGTCCGCCAAATGATAATCTGTATCAACAGCGGCCAGTACTTATGCAACCAGCGGATCCGAACCGCCATTTGCCTTCCCCAGCCGCAGTAGGCAGTAGACTCCAGCCTCGGCCCGCGGCTGCAAAAAGTGCCATTGCAGTGTAACGACGTACTGTGATATTATTTATAGTGATCGAGATGAAACCGCTTTTATCGCTCTTTCTTGTGGCGATAGGATGTTTCTACACAGGTGAGTTTTTCAACAGATTGCATAAATTTTTAGTATGTAACAAATTTAAAATAATTTATTAAATATAAAACACGGATGAAACTCATGTGATTATTGTCGGAGTGAGCCCGACATTTTAAACCCATGTGGGGTTCTTAGTTATGAGCTAGATCATTCAACGCGGCGTGAGCTAAACTGAATAATTTATATTAAATACACTGTCTGACGTCTATAAGATGTTGGTTTAACAAGAGAAAAAGTTCATTAAAATGTATCTACTTACGGAAAAAAATTATAAATTAAAAAAAATGGTAAGCTCGACACATAATAACATTGGGTAACCTTTACCTATCGAATCGAGTCTTATTCATCAAAATCGGACGAATATAGACTAGGCGCTACGTGGGAACATATACGTAAAGACATATATACATATTCAACCGACTCTGCCATACATCATACATGAATGTGCGAAAGCCATCGCAATATTCTTAACGATGACTACCAATTAGACTTCGTAATGAAATCTCGTAGTATTTTGAAACTTCATTTAACTTTCATTGAAATAAGTAGATATCTAGGTAGTTATTGCTTAAATATTTTGCTAAATCAAATGCCGTAAGTAAAACAAAGTAAAAACCATCAGTGATTACAAACAAAATAACCACAGAAAGGTCGCTGGAAAAGTAAACATATTTTAGAACATTTCCTGTCCCGATATTGATAAAAGTTGTGTACCTACCTACATCTTGCGTCCGGCGTTTGTTATGTTTGTCAGGCTGTAGGACGCAATCTTGAACACATTCTATTGTAGAACCCATTAACTTTTAGCGTTTTCTGTTCTGTGATAAACCTAATGGCGTGCACAGAATACAATGCTTACCCTATCGGAATTTTCGCTCCGTTTATTTTTAACTGAGGAACTACCTAACACAAGAGTTGACGGTGTTCACGCTGCATATTATGTTAAATGTGGTACAGCTGCTGTATCTAGTAGGTATTCGCGCCAAAACTTCTGACTCCCAAAAGATTCTCTGATCTGTTGATTTTTCAATGTGATTTATTGGTATTGCTACAAACTCCCTAGATCAGAGGCATAGCTACCGACGTATCAGCCGTATCAATGATACGGGGCCCACGGACTTCAGGGGCCCCTTACGTGTAAAAGTAAAAATTTGTAAAATGTAAACCACAATATCATTTAATTCCTTGCTTAAAAGCGTGGGCCCAAAACTTGGAAACATCCTACAGAGGTTAAGTCATTGACATAAGTATTTATTTTAAGCAAGCATTTATGTTTCTTATGTGAGAAATCTTTATCCTTCATTAAATCCCTCCCAACTAATTTTTATATGGGGCCCCTCCAAGGCATGCTCCGCCATTCTAGATACTGTATACTCAAAAACCTTAGCCAAACCACTGTAGGTATTATCTAATTAGCATACGATGCGGCTTATGATTGATTATTAATAACTAAACGATATTCACCGAACCAAAGTCCTTTTGGTATTGAGAGCGACATTTTCACCTTGTGAGACTTTACTGCATTTCATAACCTGCATAAAAATTCAGGCTAAAGAATTAACATCAAAAAGGTCCAATATTCGATACCGGTCGTTGCATTAAGGCCCAGCTTATTTGGAGGCGAATAATTATAATAATGAATTAATAGTATTCTAGTGTCTTGAATCTCTAGAAGATGACTAATTTTATTGAAATGCAAGAAGCACGCTCGTGTTCGATCAAACTCGATAGCCCCGCAGTTGAAATGCAAAAGGTCTGGAGTTTGAATCTTGTTTTGGACTCGCGCACCATACCCATCTAAGCCTTAAGGAGACTTGTGCTCAAAAGTGAGCCGAATATGGCTTGTTAATGATGATACTTTCCGAACTTGATTGTCTGTTTTGCAAACCTCGGCAGTTAAGGTAGAAATACTTAGGTAGATAGATTGTATTTGTACGTTAAAAACAATAAAAATAACTAATTGCAGGAAATTTGGCCTCATCTTGTCTTATTAGTAATTTGACGGATAGTTCATAATTTACTCTATGAAACTATTACAAAGTTAATTATAGACGTCCTAGTACATAAATATATACTTAATACCTAACCTATGCATCCTAGAGAGGTGGTGCAGTTGATATTGATAGTGTCGTAATATTCGACGACCTCTTTGGCGCAGTGAGTTTGGTTTTGACACAGGTCTTGATTTTAATATATAGTTCAAGTTAATATAAAATATTTATAAAATGATGTACTTGAAGACGAAAGTCTTCGAACAGTGCGTGTTGCCATTGATGACCGGCCATCAATGGCATGTGGCATGAGTGAAGCCATGTGGCTCGTCGATTCTCGACGTGCCACATAGCTGGGGCATGGCTTCACGATCACGTGAACGTGCCACGTGTTCACGTGATCACGTGGCACGTGACACGATCACGTGCCACGTGATCACGTGGGCCACGTGATCACGTGATTGGCCCACGTGATCACGTGGGCCAATTGATCACGTGGCCTATCGATAGCAAATGTTATTCCCATATTTTTTTTTAATTTTCAAAACGTTAGCGTTTTTAGAAAGAGAATCGCCGTGCCACATGGTTACAGGCCCATAGACTACACTTTATGCCGGTATTGTCAAGGGAACGTATACATACCCGTATAGTTATAAATGCAAAATTGTCTTATTAGATTTACCAGAGAAGCAGAGAACGTTCGGATAACAACATAAATGGCAATAATATATAACAGACCGGCACGCTGAGATAAAAGAGAAGAATTTACTCATATGACCCCGATGACAACACACCAGATTTAATCTAGTGCCACAATATATTAATGTGGAAAGTAAAAAGCTTCCAATTTTGTTATTAAATACTTTAACCTTTTCGTCGTAAAAGTAGCACAGACGGACACAAGATGTGTCATAACTCAACGGACAAAATAAAGCTACCAGTTACGAGCGCACTGTTATGGAAGCTTGCTAACCTGTAATAGAGCAAAAGCCTGTGGCTAGACCAGACCTTCTTCCAAACAAATAATATTCCAAAATCAAAAGAAAATATGAAACCAAAATGCAACACGTTACAAAATGCATTCGTCGTTATCAACCCATATACGGCTCACTGCTGAGCTCGAGTCTTCTTTCAGAATGAGAGGGGTTAGGCCAATAGTCCACCACGCTGGCCCAATGCGGATTGGCAGACTTTACATGCGCAGAGAATTAAGAAATTCTCTGGTTTGCAGGTTTCCTCACGATGTTTTCCTTCACCGATTGAGACACGCGATATTTATTTTCTTAAAATGCACACAACTGAAAAGTTGGAGGTGCATGCCCCGGACCGGATTCGAACTCACACCCTCCGAAATCGGAGGCAGAGGTCATATCCACTGAGCTATCTGGGCTTGCAACACATTAACGGGCAGATATTACTTTCCTTTTCATTCTTTTTATTAGGTATCTGTTAAGATGCCCCCTTTGGAAATACAAAATGTAACGAACCGGTATCTCGCTCGACATTCACATACACCACGTAACAGATTACGTTAAGTAGGTTGTTGGTCTGTTTTCGAGTGTTGGACCATAACTTAGCTATGTACAAAAACAACTAAGTACGAATAGGTTTGAATTTTTCAATGCACATGACGGTGAACGGTCATAAACACCCGTAATCTATACTTAGGTATAATAAATCTGTAGAGAGGTCAATTCTGTACATGAAATATATTTCCAAAATAACTATCAGGGGGTGATTAGTGATCGATACTGATGCCAAAAATGTTGGGAAAACGGGAGAAGTTACTACTGTAAGGGCTGGATTAAAGAGGTCTAAGAGCGGACGAAGTCGCAGGCGTCCGCTAGTATTAAGTAGAACTTGAAAATTGAATGTCATGCCAGCTACTCACCATCAATCACGTCGTACCTGCAACGCTAACAGCAGGTCATCCGAAAAAACTGATCGTGTGTTGATCGCGATTTGTTTGATGTCATGCACACCGCGACCAACACACTATCAGTTTTATCGGATGTCCTTCCGTTTGCGCTGCAAGAACATTTTATGATTATTGAAAGTTTGTCAGACTATGCCGTAACATACCATATGTACGAATAAGTAAGGTAGCCAATTAATTATAAGTTAAACAAACATCTGGTTCGTTAAATTAATAAATAATGAATACTTTGTGTAAGCGAACTAAGATAGTAGGGTATTTTATTAGTTATTACTATAGGCATCTAGTAATAATAATACTTTACAAAAATCCTTAACCTCACGGAACAAATCATAAGTTTCAGCACGAGGACAACGTCGCGGACAGCTAACAGTTATATACGTTTCAGTTTTACCGATTGTTCAGGGTTATAATTGTAGTGATTAAGTACTTGTTACAATTGCCTGTTATCATTATTTGTGGTTTGTTTATTATGCATATTAAATTATTTAACGGACTAAAGTTCCGCCCGCAGCTACTACGTAGCCCTGAACTGAGCTTACCGACACCTTTCACGAGATTATCAGTCAAGATAGGTGTTTTATATGAGGCTGCCTTTTTAATTTGTTTTTTATATTATTTTTTGTAAAAAATGCCCAAATAACAATATTACGATATGTCCTATATGATCCGATTAGTCACTAGGAATTCAGAACACTTAACGACACGATCATTTTATTCATTTGTAGATTTACATTTTTGCTAAGTAGTTACGAGTAGTAGATGCTAGCGGCCGCTTGCGACTCCGTCAGGGAGAAAATGTTTTTCATTTAGCTCTTATTCCCTGTTTAACTCTATTAGTCTTTAAATTAGTAGTAGAGCTTTCTCCCGGGGAAGTACTACATGATCATTTCAGCCACTAAGCAATAGGTTTTGTATATAATGGCATATGTGTTTCTGGTGTATGTATTCATTATTCACTACCCATTAAGTGGTAATGCCTTTATGTACCAGCCTAATGAGGCTGCATATCAACGCGAAAATGTGTAAAGGAGCAAATACAGCTTTAAACAAATTAAATACAAAGCTTCTTTCTATAGGTAGTTATTTCACTTATCGGTTTCAGCTTTTTCTGTCGTGGAACCCGGTCTTGATTCTGTATCCCTGCTCCCCTAGTCAAGTGGCATGTCGATTCTCGAGATCTTGATCACGTGACCTGTCGACAGCAAATGTCATTGCCACACATCTTTCTAGTTTACGAAGCGTTAGCGATCGTAGAAAGAGAATCGTCGTGCCACTTGGCTAAGGGGGCTGGCCATTACTACCATGCATTTGTTATTACTGCATTTTAAGACCATTCTTTTTTACTTTTTTAACAACGAGGACGTTTTTGATGTTTAGTGTATAAGCACTAACAGATGCCCCGCAGTTTCATGAGTGGCGATAAAACATTGAGTGGTGGTTTCATAAGTGGCTATGTTACTCGTTGATAATGTTTCTTCCCATTAGAGAAAACATTTTAAAAATCTGTTTAGTGATTTATGCGTGAAGGCGTAATAAACAAACATACAGCATTTGTTTAGTATAAATTTATTTGGGTAGGTAAGTATACGTATACGTAATGCTCACCGATAATAGCCGTTTTGGAGGTTTCAGAGTGATAATGTTCCACTCCAACAATTACTATTAGATATTAATGATAATGTTCATTGGCCTTAGCCATGTGGCATGCCGATTCTCTTTCTACAAACGCTAATGCTTCGACAACGAACAAAATGCATGGGAATGATAGATCCGATCGACAACTTGATCACGTGAACTGTCGATCATGAATGTCATTCCCAAACATTTATAATTTTTGAAGCGGCATTTGTAGAAAGAGAATCGACGATAGTTAAAGCCAATGGAAATTATATTAATATCTAATAGTGATTGTTGGAGTCGAACATCATCTGATACCTCCAATTCTCCAAATCGGCTTTTTACCGTACCTACCTTTATAAAAGTTTACCTGTGTAAAACTACCAGTTTCCCAACACCGGATCATAGCCTGATTTCAGTACTCGAATCCACGACCTCGTGAACGTGATCCGAAGCCACAGCTAACGACTGGACCAAAGACTAGTCGACAGTGACCCACGATTAGGTACATAAATCTATTGCCTCGTAAAACGCAAATTGATTATGTTAGTAACTACAAAATACTGTGGTAGGTAGGTATTATAAAATTTAAAACCACGTTGGAATCTATAATGGAATAAGTCCAAGGCACTATCAATTTATTTACTCGTAATAACTCCACTCGCTTTAATGTAAATTTTGTCAATCATTTTGAAGCCGAACCGCGCGTTTATTATTTACTTGACTTATTTGCTCGTCATGATCAGCCACATACATGCCTCATAGCCTAGATACATGGTATTATAATATGTTTCCAGCCCCTGTAGCCAAGGGGCATCGATTCTCTTTCTACCATCGCAAACGCTACACTTGGCTACAGGGTCTGGCCTTCCTTCCCACTAAGCACATTGGGCAAGTGCTCATGGGACCCGCGATCGTTGGGCTCCCTGTTCCTCTTCCTGCTAGGTCATCATAAACGGCATTTATTAACAGCAGAACTTTACACGTTATACCTATCTGTTTTGACTAAATAGTCCTGTCCTACTACAGAGAACTATAAACGTTATAGAGGGTCCCCATTGTATTAATGTTCCCACTCATAATTTCAAACATTGCTGTTTAGAGCAGCCTGTATCCTGCAACTCTGCAATTCAATCAAAGTATCAGAAATGACAAGTGAGGGATTTATTTATTTATTTGGTCCTAGTAATAATAGCTAGTGATTCTTACAACATTTACATAATTACAATCTAAAATACAACTCTTAAGAGCTGCGGCTGAAGGAACAAGCGGCGAGGTAAACGCGGCAAACCTTATAGTGGCAAAAGTACGCCCATATGGTCCGAGCCACCATGAAAAGAAGAGAAAAAAAAAGAGACAGAAGAAAAGCGAGAGATCTAAATATAAAACATGGTTAGCGTGAAGAAATGCTAAGCGGTTCCGCGCTGACCACGAAGCACGAGGAGGTTATTTTTAGTCCGTGCAAGTCGGACATGCCCTGCCGACTAGCCGGCAAAAGTCCGGAGGGATTTTTTTGCTCCCCGAAGAAAAAAAAATAAAATCTAAAATACAAATACATACGGCTCCGTACAATCAAATTAAAGGGATCTCATATGATATGAGGAAAGTCATGGACGGATACTTAAACACCTTCAAAGCTAAATAGTACTTGTGAGCATTTAAAAGAGAGCGTAAAACGTCATGTCTAATCATAACGAGTTTAGTGACTGGTCATCGATGACCAGTCAGTGTTACCAACTCTCCAAAATATTTATGCCTAAAGTTGGTGTCAAAAACCCCTAAAATAGCCATAATTATTGAGTTGTCCCCCTAAAAAATATAAATTCATAATAATTTAGAAATAATATGCTGTCATATGTTTCAAAAGTCTATATTTAATACAGACAAAATACTACGTCTTTATCTGAAGATTCAGATTTTTTGAAATCATACATGTTGACAATGAATAAATTTAGCAATTTTTTTTATTCGATGAAAATTGCCTCCAATTTCCTCAGAGTGGTTGTAGAATAATGTAATATAATATGTCGTTATACGTTGCTAGGCCAAGAAAGAAATATTAAAATTATCATCAATTTAAAAATCCCTGAAAATACCCCTAAAAATTTCAGACCGCTAAAAAAATCCCATTTCACTTATTTGCCCCCTAAATCTGGGGGGAAACCCCTAAGTTGGGAACCCTGTGACCAGTCACTAAACCTACGAGTAAGTACTTGTCTATGTAGCAGTACTTAAACATGTATGAACTACTGCGAACTGATTTTTCATCCGAATAGCAAACATATTGAGTACCTTCTTTAGTTAGCCGACCCCAGCCTTATTTTAGGTTTTGATTATTTTATTTTGTAAACGAAATATTTTTGCGACCTTTGACTTTTAATAAAGAGGTTTACATGTAAGCTTTTAGATGTAATAGTCAAGAATGCTAAAATATAAGGTTAGGTACATCGATCGTAGATCGTATACGACTCGAGATTGTTGGCTGGACTACAAGATCCGATTGATTTTGATCGTTTGCCATTTTTGCTGATGCTTATGGTTTTCTTAACCTTATTTTGCCCCCTTTTAAATTGTTTATTTATACGAAGGGCTCAACTTTTTAAACTTATAAATTTTTATTCATTTCAATCAATTTTACATTTTCATAATATCATTATATTTAAAGTACTTACATTTAAATCTAAAAAAAATAGTTAAATAGTTATTAATATAATAAATTTATATTGGGAGTCTTTTTAAAAGTTTAATAATATTTTAATCTGCCACTTCCATTTTGTGCCATCACAAAGTCCTCTAATTTTCTCTGTATATTTCGTCTACTACCTAATGAAAGTCTCAAATGCCCACAAAAGCAATAGGGATAATGACTAGGTTTGAATATATTGATTTTTATGATACATTCGACTAACAACAAACCGCCCATACAAATCTAACGTTCATTATGTACCTACGACGTCATTAAATCGTACCATTTTGTATGGGACGTTTTTCAGAGATCCGCGGCAGAACCGCAAATCTGACCCTTTAAATCCCTGTAGCTCCAAAAGGATTGATCGCAGATACCCTGTTACTTTTACAAAATTCCTTTACTATTAGCATTCATATAAGATACTAGCGGACGCCTGCGACTTCGTCCGCGTGAAACTCGATGTAAACTTTCAACTACCTCTGCCCTACCCCTACCCCTGCGCTAACCCTTCCCTACCCCTACCCTACGTTGAAATTTTTCCTGAATTTTCTTTGCTATAAACCTCACGGAGCCCGAGACCTTTCCAACGAATGCAAAACCGTGGAAATCGGTTCGTGTGTTCTGGAGTTATAGCGTCAGGAAGGAAAACCCGACTTATTTTTATATAGTAGAATATATACAATTAAAAAACTGTCATCATCTCTTATCATCATTCTGCCAACGTTGAACCTGTGATTTAAATACTGCAGCAAGTAAAAATAGTACATACACCTCTACAAGTATTACACGATCAAACTAGATACCAAGTCGTAATGCTATTTAGACTGGAATCGTATACTTACGTGTAAACTGTAATAAATATTGGATAGAAGCAGGCGTTACTTTGCGGAAGTTCATCATGATTATATAATGATTTATTTATTTTGCTATCATCCGCGAAAATTCGGCGAACCCATGCGACAACGTCACCCAGGTCCGACAAAATACTGACAAAAGACAAAATGCAATTGCAAAAAGACAATTGCACGTTGTAGAGTCACCATCTCCTGAGGATGCTCCGGTTTCGGGGTGAAACGTACGTAGAGAGTATTTTGTCGGACCTGGGTGACGTTGTCGCATGGGTTCGCCGAATTTTCGCGGATGATAGCAAAATAAATAAATCATTATATAAACTGTAATACTTAATATTAAAGTTTGTTATTTATATAATAGATTAATGTTGCAATTTGCAAGTCATTTAAATAAATATAGACGTTGATATTAACCGTACCTACGGTTCGCCTGCGGCAGACCGGCAGTAGGAAAATGAGGTTTATGTAAGACGCGTAATCGGAATTGCAATTGCAAAGAACGCGTTGGTAACGTGTACCTATATTGATATAACTTCCAAGTAATATTATTTAACTAGCCGACGCCGCGCGGTTTCACCCGCGTGGTTCCCGTTCCCGTAGGAATACGGAAATAATATAGCCTATAGCCTTCCTCGATAAAGGGGCTATCTAACACTGAAAAACTTTTTCAAATCGGACCAGTAGTTCCGAGATTAGCGCGTTCAATCAAACAAACAAACTCTTAAGCTTTATAATATTAGTATAAATATTTAATTTTTACTTGCTCATCGATAAAACAGTACTGATTGATTTTATTATTTCTCTTATTTACTTATTTGTCCTTTTTCATTTAATTTTTAACAATGTTAATAAAATACAAAATATTATACTTCTCATCAAAAAAATCGAAAATTGACTGGACTGTTCGATTTATTGATGAGAAGTAGGTATAATACAAAACACTAATAAACATTTCTAAAATAAAATACTCAAGTAACATTAATAATTCAAATCACAAACTGTCTAGATTATTTAGAGCAAACTAAAAACAAATTACGTGAATAAATTAATCCATTTAGTAGGAGTAATTTACTAATATTATCTTAGGTAAGTTAATTATTAATAATATTATATTATATATCTATACTAATATTATAAAGCTGAAGAGTTTGTTTGTTTGATTGAACGCGCTAAGCTCAGGAACTACTGGTCCAATTTGAAAAATTCCGTCAGTGTTAGATAGCCCATTTATCAAGGAAGGCTATAGGCTATATATTATCCCCATATTCCTACGGGAACGGCAACCACGCGAGTGAAACCGGCGTTAGCTAGTTTATTATATAGATACTAGATAGAATTAATAAAAAGTTACCAATATTTACTTCTACTACTCGTAAATTACATTAAGAAAAAAGTTTATATGAGCAGGTAGCAAAAGGAAGTCAAATCTTCTACAACAGTTGTGTCAGGAATTAATCCTAGTTACAGTCTCACAAGAGACGAGTGGACAGTTTCTGAGTGATCTCAGTAAACGTGGCATCAATCGCGTTCCGGGGAACGGTTCGCCGTGTCATGGGTAGCGCACCAAACTACTAGACTACGGGTGCGGAGCTTAGAGCAGCCCTCCGCAACGACTGCCTTACTGTGTAGAAACGGACTCCCGATGTGTAAACGCCGCGCCTGTTATATATAGTTCGGGAGCGAAAACACTTCGTTAGCGTGAGTTAGGACTTGTATGAGATTTTATACTTTTGTCGGTTTGTTTCCTTTTTTTGTTGTTTTACAATGTATGAGTTAAAAAGTATAATTTTAAGCATGTTATCAATGATATTATTAATGAATAATTTATTAAAACCATTTTGTTAGTTAGCTGTTTAACGGAATGGGAAATAACTAATCACCTTGAAGCCATTTTTTACCCGACTTCCGAAGAACAGTTATGGTTTTCGAGTACTATTCGTATGTAGGTAATTATTACCTATCTATGTAATTTAAGCTCGTTTGGCACGCTTTAAGGCCCTTTGTAGAAAATACGTAGGTACGCGTATATCACATTATGAATTTGATACTGATCTTTTGAAACCGATCAAAAGAGTTAATATTTTATGATAATTTTTATGTAAAAACATTGTAAAAATGTCATTAATCATTTCTATCTTTTGTAATAATTGTATAGAATGTAGGTTAATAATTTTTCTGAATGTATTAAATTAAAATTAATTCTGTAGATATTTATAATTTGCCAAAACTAAAAAGTTCATGATTATTATTCTATTGATTATTTTATATTAACTTCACAATTTCACAGAACAGAAAATGCCATAATACCTATGGCTGTGTTAATTTTAAAAAGACGTGCCGTGTAAGTGAGCCATGATAGCCCAGGGGATATAACCTCTGCCTTTCATTCGGAGGGCGTAGGATCGAATCCGGTCCGGGGCATGCAACCCCAGCTTTATTTTTAAGAAATTAAATAATTAGCCTTATCCCTCTTATTTTGAGAGGAGACTCGTTAACACTATGTCGAATATGGATTGCTATTGATTACTGGATATATTGCGAGACCTCGTGGTCTCAACATGGTCATTAAATCAGGCGAGTGGTTTCCAAACAGTACCTACGTAAAATAATTTTATATACCTCGCTATATATTATCGTCTGACTAATAAGTTATATCCACTTCGGGGTTACGACACTGATCGAGGCTCACCCACTTTACGGTGCATTTTCGGTGACCTTCACAACAACAAATGCTTGCTGACCGGCTTTTGTCCGCTCTCTTGTTGGTAGGTCTGCCGCTTGTCTGAACTAATTAGCTTGGACTTTACTTTTTATAGTGTTGTATGATTTTTATCGATACATTTTAAAACATATGTAAATTAGCGTGTGTTTTATATCCGTAATCCAATACATTTGAAGCAATAGTGATTTCTGTTATAAGTTTATGTGATGCTATAGATTTATTAAGTGATGCTTTAGATTTAAAGAAAATCTTAATGTTTCTCAATATTTCACAAGAACGTTGCATCCTTATTACATTTCTTTTCATAATTTATGTAAATACTTGACTATCTGAGACTATCTGATCGGCTTTTATATTTCACAATGATTAAGTATGTCTAAAACTATACTATAGTTTACCATAAAAACAAAGTTTTTGTTTTTTCAATAAGGAATTACCAACTTGACTTTTCAAATTACGACTATCGAATATACGATTTTTTTTTAATAATTACAGTTTGAAAATATTATAATTTGCACTATCTACAACTGAAAAGATAGATAGTATTACTAAATAGGTAAAAAAAAACCCAACTTGATCAGAATATAATTTAATATCGTAATAAAAAGAGGTACTTTATTTAGAATTTACTATTCCGTTGCCCAATACAAGCGATTACCGAAGCGAGCTGGCGGTCGAGGCTTGCAATCCGGGAGCGACGGTGTAGGGTCGGGGACCTTAGGCGCACACGGGCAGGGCTCCGGTGGCGGCGGAGACGTAGGACTGTGGTGAATCCTTGCACGACAAAAGTATCCAAACGCAGGACGATTCATGCATAACTTTTCATCCATACACGCGTCAAACACAGCCTGAGTCTTCCGACAGTTATGGAAGGTGTAGTTACCGGAGCTTTTGTCTATGCAATTCGCGTACTGATTGAATTCAAGCTTGCAGTTGTCTTTGATGTGTTTGAAGAGCTGCATAGTGCACGCGGTGACTTTCTTCCCGATCTCGACGCAGGGCCGAGGGTCTTTGTTCTCGTATCGGCACAACATGAACTCGTTGTTAACGGCTTCGCAGTGCTTGCCGACGTACGGCGCCGCCGACATCAGCGTCGCCGTCGACAGTTCGCACTCGTCCACTGTCAGCTCCGAGAACTCGGGTAGTTTCACTCCGTTCGTTATAACCATTATTAGAGATCTGTATGACTATATTTATTTATTTTGTACCTGTTTACAAGTATTCGCTGTTTTCTTTTTAAAATTGACACATGTGACCTAAGTCAAACTGTCAAATTTATTTTTTTATGCAATTGATGGTAATTTATTTAAACTTATTGTCCTACCTTATGCCAGGTCAAGGAGTATACATAAAAAACAATAAAAAAGGGACTTCTTAGGGATACTTGTACCGAATCGTAAATCTATGGAGTATAATAAAATAATAGTTTTTTTTTCTGAAAATCGGTCTGCAATGAGTAAATCAAGAGGTCGCCATTCGCTTCTACCTGTTTTAGGTATAAGTACTGCGTTTTGTCATAAAATAGAATATAATATAAGTACTTATCCTATTTTCATATTAAAACTTTGAGCATATGCAAGAAAATACGCTAATAGACATCTTAAAGTAGATTAGATATCAGACTGCTGTACAAATGTACATACGTTGTCAGTTTGTCACTCATCATCAATTTAAATAGTAGTTACTGTATGCTATAGTGTAACATTTATTTACATCATATAACACGTGTTTCAGGCGAAGCTCAATCACTGTCGTGTCCGAAGGTACGCACGACCAGCGGTTGGTTGGACCTGTTCCCCATACCTTGTCGGAAAAGCACCGACTGCTCGATCATGGGAACGCAACACCTGTGCTGTAAGGGATTCTGCACCAAGGGAGTTGTAGCACAAGCGATACGGTTAGTGGTACATTCATATACATAAACGTTTGGCTGGTGGGAGGCTTCGGCCGTGGCTAGTTACCGGCAAAGACGTACCGCCAAGCGATTTAGCATTCCGGTACGATGTCGTGTAGAAACCGAAAGGAGTGTGGATTTTCATCCTCTTCCTAACAAGTTAGCCCGCTTCTATCTTAGACTGCATCATCACTTACCATCAGGTGAGATTGTAGTCAAGGGCTAACTTGTAGAGAATAAAAAAAATGTATAGCTTTACATTCTTTTCGATTTCATCAAATACCTCATGAAAAACATTGGAAAGTATACAACCTTGAAAATTGATCTCTCATAATATTGTTACTATAGAGTGGCTTTCGATTCGTATCTAACTCTCTCTATCTGTAGTATCGCGTAAGACAAAGAGAGATAGAGACGAATCCGAGATTCACACTGTCGAGCTAAAAACATTGTTCCAGAATTCCGCTACTGTTCAAATGGTTATTCATACCTATATTTTTTCTTTATAAAAAGAGTTACGATCAATAAATATAACCTTTGTTTAATTTTATTTAAAGAAAAACCGTTTCTTAGATTTCCGTAGTGATTTTAATAAGAATAAGTTATCTAATTTAGCTATTGTTAGCTATTCAATTGACGAATAAAAAACTTACTTCACAACAAATATTTAAAATTTACTTTCATTTAATTCGTTTAAACACTAAAAACTGCCTATTAAATTGCAAGCAGGAAACGACTAAGTTTTTATATTTCTTCTTAATAAATATTTCAAAGTCTATCCACGAATAACATTTTTTTACCTACGGTAGGTACGGTAGTGTTTTAGTCAATATCTATACTAATATTATAAAGCTGAAGAGTTAGTTTGTTTGTTTTATTGAACACGCTAATCTCAGGAACTACTAGTCCGATTCGAAAAATTCTTTCAATGTTAGATAGCCCATTTATCGAGGAGGGCTATATATTATCCCTGTTTTCCTACGGGAACGGGAACCACACGGGTTTAACCGCGCGGCGTCAGCTAATATTCAATAAAAGATAATAAGTAAAGTACCTCAGTAGGTAATAGGCAATACCTACCTGCTTTATATTATAAATGCATAAGTGAAATTGATTGTGTATTTATTATGCTTTAATTACTCAACGGATCTCCATGAGATTTTGCACAAAAATTAATAAGCTTTGCTTCAGATAATTTTAAATTACAAGTGAATTACCAACAAAGATTTTATACTATCAGATATGTTTGACAGCTTCAGTGCCGCAGTGCGCGGTGGATTTCCAAGACGGAGGTCCTGGGCTCGATCCCCGGTTGGGCCGATTGAGGTTTTCTTAATTGGTCCAGGTCTGGCTGGAGGGAGGATTCAGCCGTGGCCTTACCACCCTACCGACAAAGTCGTACTGCCAAGCGATTTAGCGTTCCGGTGCAATGTTGTGTAGAAACCGAAAGGGGTGTGGATTTTCATCCTCCTCCTTACAAGTTATCCCGCTTCCATCTTAGATTTCATCATTACTTACCATCAGATGAGATTGTAGTCAAGGGATAACTTATAAAGAATTAAAAAAAATGTTACGTGTCTACAAAATCACCGCAGAAAGAGATCCGAATTGAACTACTCCACTGAACGGACATATGCACAATTTTGTGTTTATTTACATTATATATAGTTATACAAGTTTTTACACTTTCTGAAAACACAACTCGACATTGCACACATATGGTATTATTAGTTTAAATAAATTTCGTTGTTTACTATGAGACTAAATTAAGACAATTAGGCACTTTTTTTCGCTTCAGTTTTGACGCGCTAGTGGCATATCTATTAGTATAAAATCTTTGATCAACAACGTATTCTATTTTAATATCATACTAGACATAATATACATAGACACACTTGTTTTGCTTTGTATTGTAGCGTTATGTTTTTGTTGTAAATCAATACACACGTATTTAATAAACTTTTAGTTATTTATCACATTTTGCTGTAAAATTAGCTAAAGTTAGGTGACATATACAATATACATACGCAGGGTACATTTATTATAAAATGAAAAAAAATTATACCAATATTATAAAGCTGAAGAGTTTGTTTGATTGAACGCGCTAATCTCAGGAACTACTGGTCCGATTTGAATAATTCTCTCAGTGTTAGATAGCCCATTTATCGAGGAAGGTTATAGGCTATATATTATATACCGTATTCTTATGGGAACGAGAACCACGCGGGTGAAACCGCTAAGCTAGTATACTATAAAATAAAATAGACGACATAAATTTATTACTCTAAGACAGACAACGTATTTTTATGTAAACGTATTTTTATCGCACGGCTTTCGTAAGCATACTCAAACAATTATTTATTTCGTTATAAGTACCTATACTGGTACGAAAAGTTGTTAAAATCAATACTAAATGATGCAGCCTTCAAATGACGAAATGATCAACCAATACAACTATTATTTAATTATTTTCAGAATGTGTTTTTGTTAGTGTATGAGTATATTGAGAAACTAAAAAATTTTAATAAAAAAAATACAACCGACTTCAAAACCTAAAAACATATCCACTAAACTAAAAAGCGAAAAATAACATCATAATATGTTCTACCTGCTGATCAGTATGAAGGCGGTGCTAAGCCGGTGATGTATTAATTCAAGCCATGTGGGAATATCTTATAGATTTAGATTTTGCAGACAGTGTTGTTTCATGTGGTCCTGTCAGAAATGGCTTAAATTAAGACAACACCGTCTACGCACCGCCTTCAAACTGATCAGCAGGTATGATGTTATTTTTCGCTTTTTAGTTTAGTGGATATGTTTTTAGGTTTTGAAGTCGGTTGTATTTTTTTTATTAAAATTTTTATTATTTTTCCATTTTTAGTGTAAAATTTCATCTCAAACGAATACATCAGACCCCTAATGACAGTCACAGCCCGTCTTGCTACAAAATTCTCAGCAATACAAATTAATCAAGCACAAGCACAAGGTAGCTACCGTAAACTTTTAAGGGGTTCCCTTAATTGACCTTGGTCTTCATCATCAGACCCCTAATAACAGACACAACTCATCTAGGTAGAAAGTTCTCAGCAATACGAATTAATCAAGGCCAAACACAAGGTAGTTACTGTAATCTGTTAAGGAGTTCCCTTAATTGTCCTTGGTCTTCATCACCAAACCCCGAAATGACAGTCACAACCCATCTATGTGGAAAGTTCTCATTAATACAAATTAATCAAGCCCAAACACTAGGTAACTGCTGTAAATTGCCGAGGAGTTCCCTCGTGTGTTTTATGGCTCCATCATCAGATCGATTTTAAACCTTCATGAAATTGTAGTGCTTAAAAGTACTAAATGGAAAAGTTTACGAACACACTAGACACCCATATAATTTTTGAAATTTCCCCTCAATTTCTCCAGGATTCCATCATCAGATCTTGACATCATGGCAATGGGACCAAATGGGGACTATACCGTTTCAAACAAAAAAAGAATTTTTGAAATCGGTCCAGGCGTCTTTGAGTAATCGGTGTACATACATAAAAAAAAAAAAAAAATACCGACCGAATTGAGAACCTCCTCCTTTTTGAAGTCGGTTAATAAATAAAAGTTCACGGTTACGACAATTATGCAAGTTTAGTAATAACTAGCCGGCGCCCGCGATTGCACCCTCCTAGTTTCGGTACCAGTGAATAAAGGGATAAAATATAGACCACTCATAAATAACCTGGCTTTCTAGTGGTATAAGAATTTTCAAAATTGGTTCAGTATAACCAGAGATTACCACCTACAATAACACAATCTTTATCTCTTTAGAATATTAGCATAGATAATTCCAATTAGCAAATAAATGATTTTGATGTGAACAATTTGTATTAAGCCGCAATAGCTCAGTGGTAAAGGGGCCGGACTCATCACCGAGGGGTGGTGGTTCGATCCCCGCGCCGTTGGTCTATTGTCGTACCCACCCCTAACACAGTCTTTTTTGACTACTTGGAGTGAACGGGAATATTGGTCATATTTGGAAAAATAAGGTATATGGCACATATTCTTTTAAAAAATCATAAAAAAATGTAATAACAACTTTTACCTGTAACTACTCGTAATAAAACTTATACCAAAATATTTTTAATATACAATTTATTTACATTGAGCATAATTAAATATTCTGTGAAGAATTTTAACCCAAACAAACGTTTGAAAATCATTTAAAAGTAATTTAAAAAATATGTCGATGCGGACGAAAATGACAAATTGCCACATAAACCACAAAATATCCTTCATATTCTAAAAGTGCTTTACACTTTATGCTATGTTATGTGTCGTATGTATAGAACACTTAACCTGAAAATAAACGACCTGCCCCCCTAGCTAAGTGGCACGTCGATTCTCTTTCTACGATCGCTAACGCTTCGAAAACTAGAACAATGTATGGGAATGACAGATATTGACCACGTGACCTATCGATAGCAAATGTCATTCCCATACATCTTTCTAGTTACCAAAGCGTTAGCGATCGTAGAAAGAGAATCGACGTGCCACTTGGCTAGGGAGAGTGATACAAAAGTGAACGGTTAATGCTCAGGTTAAGGTCATTGTTATTACAGTTTCTTAACAGTCTATCTTCTGTAACGCCCACGATAAATCAATTATACTTAAACCTACCTACTATTACGTTTAAACATTTTTTCTAAAAGTTCTGATGTGTCGTAATCATTTTAATTAGTTTTATCTGATTGGTCCGTAATTATTATTTGAATTGATTTGACCTTCATTAATTTGATGATGTTTTACTCTATACTATTAACATATTTTAAATTTTTATTGACAAAACAAAAATCTCGTCAATAACTTTTAATAGTAGTAGAGCTTGTTATGACAGAGCTCCACTGGGGTAACACTAGCACAGCTCTGCGTAATGTAACTTTGTTTACCTGCACACCCGAAAGGGGTGTGGATTTCATTCTCCTCCTAACAAGTTAGCGCTTCCATATTAGATTGCATCATCACTTACCATCAGGTGAGATTGTAGTCAAGAGCTAACTTGCAAATAAAAAAACGAAAAAATATGCTATGAATTTCACTTGCTATCAGGTGAATCATTATCTTGTTCCATCAATCACAACTATAAAAATAACACAAAGCAAACAAAAAATCGAAGAAGAATGATATTACCTACTAAAGATCACCTACTAATATTATAAAGGCAAAAGTTTTTTTGTAAATGTGTGTGTTTGTTCCTGCTTTGTGCTGCGAAGCGTTTGGCTGAAATTTGATATGAAAATAGTTTTTACTCTGAATTAACACAGCGGCTACTTTTCATCCCGGAACAATCCATAGTTCCCGCGGGATTTGTGAAAAACTGAATTCCACGCGGACGAAGTTGCGGGCGTCCGCTAGTATAATAATAATGTTCACTATTCCTCAGTCGTATCAATTATTAATTTACCATTTATCTGTAAAACTATACCTAAGTTTACAACCATCTGCATTTCCTTATAACTCTTGAAACTGTTCATTTCGCAACCTTTCTTGTGATTGACGGTGTGGTGCCGTTGATGTCTTTTGTATGACAGAGTTGTCGGTACATTTTCTTTCCTATATTACATTTGTTTGTTTTACATACTATTTCTGTTACCAGTTTTTTTATTTTTGAATTAGGTTTATGTAGAATTAAAAACCATATAAAGTGGTACCAAACCACAGTTTGTTACCACTTTATGATGACAACTGAATTTCAAATTACGTATTCCTTACATTTATGAGATAGGTACCATTGTGTTTTGTCCGATTTAAGTAAGCAGTAGACTTATATTGTATATTTCAAATATCGTTATCGTTTTATTACTGACTAGCAGATGCCTGCGACTTCATCCGCGTGAAAATCATATTTTCACAAATCCCGCTGCAATCATGGGTTTTTCTGGAACAAAAAGTGGCCTATATGTTACTAAATAACCTCTTCCATTTTCCTTTGAAAGTCCCATTGAAACCGGATCAGCCGTTCTGAGGATTAGCTCGGACAAACGTGTCTGTTTTTAGTATCGTGTAAATAGCTATAAGCACTTAAAAAAACTGGGTTATTTTGAAATCATATTCATATTTTATTTATATGTATTGATGTACCTATTCTCTCATTTATTTATTTGTATGAGGCACAAAAGTCGCGCAGCGGGAAGATTTATTATGTTATTATAGACTAGCGGACGACCACGATTTCGTCCGCGTGAAAATCAATGTAAACTTTCAACCCCTATTTTACCAGTTTAGGGGTTGAGTTTTAAAAAATTCTTGAATTACATTACATTTCGTATTTTTGATTTATGAACAAATTTTCAAAACTGTGACTCTAAAAATTAAGGACTTTCCATAAAAACTTTCAACCCCTATTTCACCCCCTTCCATTTTTATTTTAGGGTCAAAAAGTACCCTGTGTTTTGCTCCAAGGTTCGATTTACCAAAATTCATCTTGATCGGTTCAGCCGTTTAGCCGTGAAAGGTAACAGACAGACAGACTTACTTTCGCATTTATAATATTAAGTATAGATTGTATTGATGTACTAAAATAATGCAGTAGATTTATATGTCAGTTGCAAATGCACACCGCTTTAGCTTTTGTCGCTAACAATAGCATCACAAGCGTAAATTTAAAACATTTTAGAGCCACAGAGGAGAGTAGTATAGTCGAGCTTAGTACGACCACGAGCACTAGCACTAGCACCAGCACTACAACTACTACAACTACAACAACCCCAAGTACCACCACCAGCACGACGACAACCACGACGACGACGACGACGACGCCGAAGCCGACGACAACTACAACAACGGAGCCGCCGCGACCTTTCCTGCAACTGCTGCCCATACAACTTACACCAACGTCAGCTCCAGTTAAAATAGGTAGGTAATATCTTTATTAATAACTTTTTTTTAATCCTTTACAAGATAGCCCTTGATCACAATCTCACCTGATGATAAGTGATAGTGCAATCTGAGATGGAAGCGGGCTAACTTGTTAGGAGTAGGATGAAAATCACACTTTTGGTTTCTAAACGACATCGTACCGGAACGATAAATCGCTTAGTGGTACGTCTTTGCCGGTAGGGTGGTAACTAGCCACGGAAGAAGCTTCCCACCAACCAGACCTGGGCCAGTTAAGAAATTCTCAATCAGCCCAACCGTGGCAAACCCAGGACCTCCGTCTTGTAAATCCATCGCGCATACCACTGCGCCACGGAGGCCGTCAACTTTTTCTTCAGGGATTTTATTTATATTTGTTACAATCGAATTCTAAGAAGATGACCTGAGCCCTGAGTTTTGTTTTCATCAGAAAGGTTGGTTCTCTTCAGAGAGGTCCTGAGTTCGATTCCGGACCAATTTAGAATTTTCTTAATTGGCTGAGGTCTAGTCTGGTGTAAGCTTCAGCTGTGGCTAGTTACCACCCTTCGTAAAAACGTACCTCCAAGCGATTACTGCGTACCAGTCCGATGCTATATAGAAACCTTCAGAGGGAAGATATAAACTTGTACCTCTTCTAAGTAAGCCCGCTTCCATCTTAGATTGCATCGTCACTTCAGGTGAAATCACAGTAAAGGCCTAACTTGTCATAGAGTACCTAAAAAAAAGTCCTACAGTAATTTAATAATATTGAGGATATAAATAAAATTTAGGAGTAAAAGGCTAGCTTAGTATAGACATGTAATGCGGATTGATGAAAGTCACATTATCAGAAGAATGTTGAAATTGCAAGTGGAAAGACACAAGAAGAGAGGAAGACCAAAGACAAGATGGTTGGAGTGTGTGAAAGGGGACATGTACATGTGAAGGGAGTGGATGATGAGTTGATGAGTAATAGAGGTAAATGGAGGAGATTGACATATTTTGCCGACTCCACCTAAGTGGGATAAGGTAGTACAGGCGATGATGATGAGTAATTAATTAAACTTGAAATTCTAAGCAAACTAGTGGACTTCATTCGTGACATGAAAATTCTGTGTTTCATAAATCTCGTAGAAACCATGGATTTTCCATAACATTACGATAAGAATGTGCGTCAAGCGCTATATTGAATGTATTTAAAAAAAATAAGTTAAACACGCAACAATAAAAAATATATTTAAATATGCTCAATGACTTTGGAGTCAAATAATTTTGTTTTTAACTTTTAAGGTTATTTAAATGACCTAGGTTTTCGTATTAGTCTGTTTTTGTTACATAATGAATGCTAGTTTTTGAGGTAACGAAATTTGAATGGAAACTTTTAAAAATTTCATAATAGGTTCACTGTAATGGTATGTTGCCGCCACCAGCCCACCAACACCAGAGTCTTATATAAACGCGTTTTTTAATCACTTGAGTAGTTTTAAAAAAGAATTCATAAGCGAAAAGAAAAAAAAATGTAGACCACACGAGAGCTTGTGTTGGCCAGACCCTCCTCATCAATAATATTATTATAAATGCGAAAGTAAGTCTCTCTGTCTATTACCTTTTCACGGAAAAGCTGACCATTTTAACCACATAGATAAATTGGATCTTAGATCAGAACTTAGGCATAGGCATAGGCGAGTATAGCGGGCGGGCCGGGTGGGCCGGGCCCACCGTAGAATGATCCAGTGCCCACTCTAGAATTCTGGCCTACCGATTTAAAACTTTTAACTACAAAAAAAATTAACAAAATCAGTCGACCCGTTTCAGAGGCCACGTCCACAAACATTGTAAACGACATTTCTATGTGTGACGACTCTGTTCGCGGTATGTCATGGGCTGGCCCCTTAAGGTGGGCCTGGGCCCACCCTTGGAAATAATCCTAGATACGCCAATGGGCATAGGTACTTTTTATACCGGGTAAATCCATGGCTCCCGCGGGATTCTTGATTAATAGGATTTCACATAAAGTAGCGAATGTCCCCTAGTTTTATATACCTAATAGGCTAAGGTTTGTCAGTTGATGCCCCTACAACAGGTAACTTGTACGATCGACAACAAATAGTGTTTGGACCATACTGTGGGAGGTACCAAAAGTTTGGACTCCAAATTCCACCTATGGTAGGAAATTTCTGACGAACTTTCAGAATTAATAAAATGAGGAATAACTGACCATTATAATTAAAAGAAGAATTTAAAAAATGTAGATTTCAATCGCTTACGTTCTATTCTAGCCTCAATACGAGATTTATAAATGATTAGATATTGGGTAGGGTACTATAATAGCACGCTAGCATAACGTTATTATATCGAATTACTGTTAGTATTGAACCCAATCGAGTTCAATACTAACAGTAATTCGATTCGATCGATCGATCGATATGTAATCTTTGTTTTGTAACAAATATTATGACCCCTACAATGTTACCATTGTCAAAGGTTTAATTGTTAGTAGTTTCGAAGTTTTATTGTTGATAGAAACTGCGTTATGAAATGTACAGCAATATTTTATTTTAGTTATTAATTAAAAAAGTCCCAAGCTTTTTACGTATTAGGTATACAAATAGATAAAGCCCAACCTATTATTTTAATTTAAATGTGAATGTTAATTCGTTTGTTTATTGAACAAACATGCATTTTAAACAATTTTTTTTGTTTAGATTCTGAACTTAGGACTTTGAAATTTTAGCTCTCTGAGTAACTCTTATCTTTTGAGTCACATATATGGTTCTGAGGTACTAAGAGTGGAAAAGATTTATCCCATATACAGGGCAAGTTACGTACTTGTGAATAAAAGCGATAAACAGAATCTAGCGCCGAATTTTTAAATAATAATACTGTTAACAGGTAAAACACAAAAACTCGCATGCCCAAAGAATGTTGCCATTGGACTGTTCCCAATCCCTTGTGAGTCGAATGCACAGTGCCGCGCCAGCAGCGGGCCCGGCCAGGTCTGCTGTGCGGGCCAGTGCGTGAAGGGAGTGCCGGCCCAGCGGCCCGTGTCTGAACAATCACACCAACGTGAGTATTGGTAACCTTGTGAAGCGAATGCACAGTGCCGCGCCAGCAGCGGGCCCGGCCTGGTCTGCTGTGCGGGCCAGTGCGTGAAGGGAGTGCCGGCCCAGCGGCCCGTGTCTGAACAATCACACCAACGTGAGTATTGGTAACCTTGTGAGTCGAATGCACAGTGCCGCGCCAGCAGCGGGCCCGGCCAGGTCTGCTGTGCGGGCCAGTGCGTGAAGGGAGTGCCGGCCCAGCGGCCCGTGTCTGAACAATCACACCAACGTGAGTATTGGTAACCTTGTGAGTCGAATGCACAGTGCCGCGCCAGCAGCGGGCCCGGCCAGGTCTGCTGTGCGGGCCAGTGCGTGAAGGGAGTGCCGGCCCAGCGGCCCGTGTCTGAACAATCACACCAACGTGAGTATTGGTAACCTTGTGAGTCGAATGCACAGTGCCGCGCCAGCAGCGGGCCCGGCCAGGTCTGCTGTGCGGGCCAGTGCGTGAAGGGAGTGCCGGCCCAGCGGCCCGTGTCTGAACAATCACACCAACGTGAGTATTGGTAACCTTGTGAAGCGAATGCAATGTAGACTTCCAAACCCCACGGTCTTGAATTGAACCGCATGCTGCCGATTACCCGTATAATGTCATCGGTCCATCTACTGCTTGCTCTTTCCAACGCCTTGGAACCCCTACGTTCGAAACTCCTGAAACTATCTGCCCCGCCCATTGCTACTTCATCAGCTTCGTGTCTCATCTCTCATCGTCCGAAACTATGTCGGTGACTTTGGTTTTTCTGCGGATCTTCTCATTTGTGATTCGATCACGCAAGGATATCATTAGGTACATAGCTCGCTCGCCCGCCTAATTATTGAAAACTTTTGTCAGCTGCTTATAGGTTAATAGTACCTATATATAATTTCAGCAATTCTTGGTGTAATTCCCCGCGAGTGTCCGGCGACGCCGCTCGGCGAGCTGTTATTCGAAGTGCAGACGTGCAAGACGGACGCGGACTGCTGGCCGCGCGTGTGCTGTCCGGACGGTACCCGCTCCTACTGCCGCACGGCGCGCGCCCGGCTCGACCTCGTGCCGGTCGCCAACCGGATAGACACGCGTAAGCTACTGTTATAGTTCGAAGTGCAGACGTGCAAGACGCGGACTGCTGGCCGCGCGTGTGCTGTCCGGACGACAGCCGCTCGTACTGCCGCACGGCGCGCGCCCGGCTCGACCTCGTGCCGGTTGCCAACCGGATAGACACGCGTAAGCTACTGTTATAGTTCGTAGTGCAGACGAGCAAGACGAACGCAGACTGCTGGCCGCGCGTGTGCTGTCCGGACGGTACTCGCTCCTACTGCCGCACGGCGCGCGCCCGGCTCGACCTCGTGCCGGTCGCCAACCGGATAGATACGCGTAAGCTACTGTTATAGTTCGAAGTGCAGACGTGCAAGACGGACGCAGACTGCTGGCCGCGCGTGTGCTGTCCGGATGGTACCCGCTCCTACTGCCGCACGGCGCGCACCCGGCTCGACCTCGTGCCGGTCGCCAACCGGATAGATACGCGTAAGCTACTGTTATAGTTCGAAGTGCAGACGTGCAAGACGGACGCAGACTGCTGGCCGCGCGTGTGCTGTCCGGACGGCAGCTGCTCCTACTGCCTCGTGCCGGTCGCCAACCGGATAGACGCGCGTAAGCTAAGTGGTTTTTGTGATATTACCTATCTAGGTCTTTGTTTTATTTAACCGCTTCAAAAACCGGTTCTATCTTTGGTTATCAAACAGAAACACACGTAGACGCCGGTGTTTTCGTCCGCATGCAAAACCCTTAACATACCATACCAATTCCAAAAAACCAACTGTTGAGTTAAGTTTTCCATTTTCCGCAACTATTTTCCCTCCACCTTCATATTAAGTAGGTTTTTCACCATGAATATGGTACACAAAAATTTAATCCGACTGGTTTAATGGGAATGGGAATAAAAAAACATACAAACAAACTGTTGAGCTTTATAATATTTTGTTGTAAAGCATACGTATAGTACTTTAAAAAAAATATCAATTTGGAACTTGGAGAACATCCCATATCTCTACACCATGGGATTTAATAACATGCAGATAATTATAACCTACCTAGCGGACGCCCGCGACTTCGTGGAATTCAGTTTTTCACATATCGCGCGGGATTTTTTCGGTATGAAAAGTAATATGAGTTAACCTAGGGAATTATCTAAGTACCTACGTTTTAAATTTCAGCTAAATTGGGTTAATTAGTTGAGGCGTTAAAGAGTAACAAACATCCATACAAAGTTTAGCGTTCACAATATTAGTTCCACCCAGCTTTGTAAACCGTAACCTACGCTACGCATTTATTGTATCTACTTTTACTCATTGGAAACTAAAGTTATATAATTATAAAACAAAATATTATGATTGCAACATTGTATGAGGCCTATTAAATGGTTAATACTAGGTTTAGTTGCGAAATTAATGTCACGGTCTAACATTATTATCGAAGACCGGCGCAAAAAACATGAACTACCTACCTACTCTACTTACTCGTGGTCATTTTGATCTCAGGCCATTGGTCACATTGAAATGTAATCGTATGGTGATGTGGTAATCCATTACCTGCCATTACTTACCGTAATACAGTAGGTATGTACCTACTTTTAACTCTTTACGTGTTTAGATTATAATCAAAACTGCTCGTAATATCTGTACATACTCGAATCTACTAATACACTAATACCAGAAAGAGGTTTTTGTGGTGTTGCAGGATTGGATCTACTAAACCGATTTTGAAAATTCTTTTTTTCTATTAGAAAGCCACGTTATTCGTGAGTGTCGTAGGCTATATTTTATGCGCGTATTGTTTCGGGAACGGTCACTACGGAGGTAAAACTGCGGGGCGGCGGCTAGTTAGATATAAATAAGCAAGATTTTATTGCTTGTTTGTTTGTTAAAAATTCTTTCACATTAGAAAGAAGCTATAGGCCATATTTTATTTCCGTATTCCCACGGGGATGGGAACTACGTGGGTGAAACCGCCAGGCGTCTGCTAGTACTAGATCTGAAACTAATAAGAAGTAGGTAAAATTCAAACTTTTGATGGCCTCTGTGGCGCAGTGGCATGCGCGGTGGAGTTACAAGACGGAGGTCCTGGATTCGATCCCCGGCTCGGCCGATTGAGGGCTTCGTCTGTGGCTAGTTACTAGTTACCCTACCAGCAAAGACGCCATTATCGCCAAGCGATTAAGCGTTCCCGTATGTCCTGTAGAAACCGATAGGGATGTGGATTTTCATCCTACTCCTATACTTAACAAGTTAGCCCGCTTCCATCTTAGATTGCATCATCACTAACCAGCAGGTGAGATTGTAGTCAAGGGCTAACTTGTAAAGAAAAAAAAAATAACTACTATTCAAATGTTCACAGAAGAGTGGTGAATTGCCTATTTGCTCCAATGAAAATCAGCCCCGTGTATTATGCTTGTATGTAGTGCACGGCATATGCTGAGCTGTACACCCTTTCTTTTTAAGGGTTACAGACAGACATGCTGTCATAAGGATAGGGTATTTATTGACTGTCTGTAACTTTTAGATATGAATAAATTTATTTTTCTTTTTTTCAATGGTTAGCCTGTGTGCCTTTGGACCATGAGGGTTGGGTTCAAGTCCTGTCAACTTTTGTTAATCTATTGTTTATGTTATACAGCTGTCCGCATGCTGGAGTCCTATCTACAGTGCACGGCGCCACCGCAAAACGACGCGTTCCCGCAGCGCTGTAGCTCCAGTATCGACTGCTTCCCGAACCTGTGCTGTGCGGAGGGAGGCAAGAAGCACTGCCGGCCTCCGCAGCGCAGTCTCTTCGCCTTGCTGGCTGGTGCTGCTGCGGTACGATACTAAAACATACTATGTTTAACCGACATCCGGACCGGAGTCCGGGTGATCGTGGAAGAGCTGATGGCAGGGCTTTCCACTTACCTACAATGCCAAAGACCAGTAGCGGCCATCCAAGCAGGGATGGCTCTACTCCGACACGTGTCCAACTGAGCCCGCTGCCTCGACGCAGGATAGCGAGAAATCGCAGTCCGCGCGGGGCCACCGGAGCTAAGTACAAGAGTAAACCCGTAGGCCTATTGGCCTCAACCCCGGGAAGGGTTGAAAGAAAACACCGGGGGAGAAAGATCCCCCGCGACACGCCCGGGCAAGGAGGCACTGCCTCAAGGCCCGTACCCCCGTCCCGTGTTACACGGGTCGGAGGAGACCCGACGTCTAACCGACATCAAAAAAGAGGTTTCTCAATTCGACCGTATATATTTTTTAAATACTTCAAAAACATAAACGTAGCCACGAAACTAAAAAGCAAAATGCACAACGGTCAATTATTCTCACGTTTCTGTAGCACCCACGACTATAATTGATCGTGTGTTGGTCACTGCGTACATGACTTGTATAGTATGCCGCGTGGGTACAGCCGTTTGCTTTTCAGAAACGTGACAATAATTGACCGTCAATGGCAACCTTAATAATAACATTAGGTACATAGCTACAATGATCACAAGAGTAGGTGATCACTTTGAAGGCGACGGTTTCCATAATCAGACCACTCCTAAGAAGTTATGCGTGTTCATACATAAAATATACGCGTCGATTTGATAACCTTCTCTCCCTAGTCAATTCGTCGGTTGAAAGAAATAAATTTAAATTATTATTCATCGGTTCATCCTCTATTATTATTAATTCTGAATTCAGTTAATATCAATTTTGGAAATTCAATTCATTTATAGGACATAAGTTTCATAACATAATCATCGACAATAACGAATTACACACACACAGGTCTAATTCACATTTCATATTCACAATTCAATTTAATTCAATAATATTAATAATGAGACTGTTTTGCATTACAACAAAACAGGTATTATGTGTTGAATAAAACACACAGCGTTGAGTGAAGAAAGCTGTCCTAATTCTACCTTAATTCATGTTGTCTATGGTTAAAAACTTACCGAATTCGCTGCTTTTTAATACCTGTCTCTTTCTTTCACCAGCAGGCATCCTTCTCTAACACACTAGGATGCCCAACACCGCTGTTGTCAAAGTCATAGTCTTTAACTCTCCAGCAAGAGAATTGCTGCAACGCTGTGTGTTTTATTCAACACATAATACCTGTTTTGTTGTAATGCAAAACAGTCTCATTATGTGTTTTCTAAAACACACAGCGTTGAGTGAAGACCTGTTTGTTATCTGCTGGTGATAAAAATCAAATGCTATGATGAAAAATAATAAATAAAATTAAGTACTTATTTACTATTTTATTAGTCCCATAATATTATTATATTATTACACAATTAAACATAAAATATAAACTTCTAAAAAAAAAAAAAAAGAAACCAAAATTCAGAAACAAAATATTTCTTTAAAAAATGTTCTAGTTAATATTAGAAAAATTGAATTGTAATAAATCAACCTTAGAACTATTATTAAGTTTATTCACTGGTCTACAGTAGAATCTTTGGAATGTTTTGAGACTTTTCCAGTTTGCTCTATCGAGTATCTCTTGAACTGGCCTATTCTCTATCCAGCTTCTTGATGCCACTGCTGACCGAATACTACCCGGTGGTGCATTAATGTTTGTCTCATTAAAAATGGATCTTATCCATCCTGCAATCACTGTTCTGGAAGCAGGTCTCAATTGTCCTGTTACAGAGATGAATAAACTTCTGACATCTGTATCCATGCTTCTTCTATGTTCAGATTTTTTTAAAAAATCAATTATGTGCTGAACAGGGCAAACTCGTCGGTCTGGATGTCTCCGCAACATCCAACCTGACTGCCTGTGAGTTTGTGAATCAGTCTTTGAACCAAACCTTGGCCAAAGAATAATCCCCTCCTCAGAAAAGATAAGATTCTCGGGACCATCTTCTAATAATGTAAGATCATGGATTCTACGTCCTGAAGCTAGTAGAAGTATTAAGGCTGTTCGCCTAGCTATTTCAAATAGAGAACCCGAGTTAGTTGAAGTCTTTAACCACTCAAATAAAATTGCAGTATCCCATATAGGTACTTTTGTTACTGCTGGCTTCGCAAGTGAAATGGCTTTTAGAACTTGATTAATAAAAAAATGTTTAGAAATATCTGGCTCTGTAGTTGCACAATAAGTTGAAATAGCAGATCTATGTAAGAGAATGGTTCTATAAGCTAGCTTATCTTCTAAAAACAATTTTGCCAGAAATCTAGCAACCTGCTGGCCTTCAGGTGTTTTTGGATTAATCCCGTTAGACTCACACCAGGATAACCATCTTTTAATTGGGGCCTTGTATGTTGCCAAAGTAGATGTCCGCCAGCTACTTTTTAATAAGTTCTGTTCTTGTATAGACCACTGAGCGACCTGGTTGGCCCACCCCCAATTTTCCAGGCCAGAAGACTCAAATTGTCCACTTGTGCTGGGCAACTTCCTGTGCTCCAATCTATTAAATTCTTTCGGAGGTTTTCTACTGGAAGAGGCTCTGCCAGGGCCCTCGCTCGCAGGTCTGGCAACCAGAAACACTTGGTCCACTCTGGTGCTATTAGAATATATGTCCCCTTTGCACTGTTCAAGTGAGCTAGAACTCTTGGTATTAAGCTGGGTGGGGGAAATGCCCAGCCCAACTGATAGTCCCATAATCGGCTGAAAGCGTCGAAGAAAGCTGCGGAAACATCTTTGCAATCTAAGGTGACGTATTCTGGAACGACAGATGTTTCTCTTGACGCGAACAAGTCGATGTCTGGGATGCCCCATACCTGAAATATTGCCTCCGTGGCTTGGGGCAGCAGATGCCACTCTGGTATTTTGCGACCCCTTGATAGGCGATCCGCAATTCCATTGAGACTCCCTGGGAGATATGTTGCCGTGAGTGTTAACTGCAACTGCTCTGCAAGTTTTAGGACTCTGGTTGTGAGTCCTAGCAGTGCAAGGGAATGCGTGCCACCCTCGTTCCTCAGATATGCCACAAGGGTCCGATTGTCGGACTGAAGTAATATGTGTGCCCCTTGCAGAGTCATCCTCTGACTGCTTATGGCTGCGAACACAGCATACATCTCCTTTCTGTTTGAATGCCAAGCCCTCTGATGTGGACCCCACCTTCCTGACAGGTAAGTGCTGTTTATGTGGGCTCCCCACCCCGAGTTTGCTGCGTCTGTTGTTAAAAAATGAGTCACGCTCTTCTTGACTATCGGTGTTGAACTGTTTGCGACAGTTTCTAACCACCACCTTAGATCCTGCTGCACCAGTAGAGGTAAACCTCTTCTTTCCCTTGGCCTGTCCTGCGTAAACATCCTTAGAAACAATTGAGTTCTGCGACAGTGCAGACGACCTCCTGCTACAGCGTAATTTGCAAAGTTGAGCAAACCTAATAAACTCTGAGCTTCTTGCAGAGAACTGTTTCCAACTCTCAACATCTTGGTTATGATTTGTTGTATCTTTATTGTCTTCTTTAAAGGAAGCTTTATCAAGTTTTGCTGAGTGTTCCATACTAGACCAAGATATTCTACTTCTTGAGATGGTTTCAGGACAGACTTGTGATAATTTATCTTCCAACCTAAGGTCTCTAGTGTTCTCAGTGTTTCCGCAACCTGAGAAACTAACATTGTACGATCCTGATTGACCAGGAAGAAATCGTCTAAATAGACAATTATCCGGAAACCCTGAGCTCGTAGAGTTTCTGCTATCCAATTTGTAACTGTAGCAAACATCTTTGGAGCCGATGACAGGCCAAATGGCAGAGCTGTCAACTGTAGCACTTCGTTGTTGTAAAATACTCGTAGGAACCTCCTGTGTGTTCTTGCCATTGGTAAATGAAAGTAAGCCTGATGTATGTCTATCTTTACTAGCCAATCGTTTGTCTGTAAAAAATTGGCTACTTCTGTTTGTGAAATTAAAAGGAAATGTTTCACTGAGACATAAAAATTTAGATGTCTGAGGTCGAAAATTGGGCGTACTCCCCCATCTGATTTTTTTACTAAGAACATGCGACATAGGAATCCTGGATTGAGTATTGGTACCTTCTCTAAAATCTTCTGTTCTTTTAAATTGGAAATGATCTCCGTCATCTCCTTTGTTACTTTGGTTGCAAATTTTTTTAACACCTGGTTGTCTGGATATTGAAGTGGGGGTCTCTTTGTAAATGGTATTCGGGCACCTGTTATTAAATTTATAATTATATTGTTTGCACCCTGCTGTTTCCACTGGTGAGCATGGTCTCTTAGGCAACCCCCTTTGAAAGATTTGAATTGGTTGTCATTGCTTACTAGTGGTACTGGGTGGTGCATTCTTTCTGTAATTATTCTTACGAAAGGGCAGATTCTTACTCTTTGGATTTTGCTTCTTCTCAGGTCTATCCTCTCTCTGTGTTCTTTGAGCACCATGATGTTTCTTGTTTTGACTGTACTGTGTATTAAAAACTTTTTTCTCCTTGATATAAGAAGGAGTACTAAGCCACACCTGAGATCCACCTAAAGAAGATATAATGGGCTGCAAAGCCTCCCTGCTAAAGAGGTATTCCTGACTAGGTGGAACTGTTTGTAGAGTGGCCCTTAAATTTGGGTTTCCAATTTCTTTCAAAATGCGATCTCGTCTCACTTCTATGCATTCTGCCCGTTTACCACATACAATCTGCATTGCAGTTTCAGAATTCCTATAGGACGGGGACCCTGGACCAAAAATATTACTAATCTTTTCAAACAATGAATTTGTTGTTATGCTATTTGAATTACTTGATGTCCAGTCTAGCAAATTTTGTAAGCCTGACTTCAGTAGCTGTCGTTGTTCCAATATATTATTTGATAAACCCGCTAAAAGATTTTCCGTGGAAGCTAAATAGTCTTTAGTCTTATTATAGTGGCACAACTCCTCATTAACTTTGAGACCTATAAAACCCGGACTCGCCATGCAGGATTGCAAGGCTCTTTTATATCTAATACCCCGCCACGCTTGGGTGTCAAACTGTTGTAGTTTGGATATTTCTACTAGGCGTTCCCCATCTGCTGGTGGTATTAATGTCTTTGTATCAACTTCTGTCCCGAGCATGCCTAATGATATTTTTAAATCTGAAGCCGGGTTCTTTAAAAACTCGGTTGGACACGGTATATTCCCATTAGGGATTGGTGTTGTATTTGTATTTGGCAGTAGTGGTAAGTTAGTGAGATAAGAAGAGATAAATCCCACTTGCTGCACTAATGTATCCACTCGTGGATCTGAGTACGATTGATGTGAATAATTGTACTTACGTCTCTTATTAGGTGGAAGTGACGATACTTCCCGCTCGTCCTCCGAGGACGAACTTGAAGATGAAGATTGTGCACCCCTCTTTCGGCCCGAATGTCGACCCTCGTCCGAAGCGTCTACATTCGACCCAACACCCTCACGCGAGCGCACCTCCTCGTCCGTTTCCATTTATAAAGAGAAATCACAAAAAACTGCTAAGAAATAAGAAAAATTTTTGCGACAACACTTTTCGGCAAAATTTTTACAAACGCTATGACTTTGACAACAAGCGGTGTTGGGCATCCTAGTGTGTTAGAGTGCCTGCTGGTGAAAGAAAGAGACAGGTATTAAAAAGCAGCGAATTCGGTAAGTTTTTAACCATAGACAACATGAATTAAGGTAGAATTAGGACAGCTTTCTTCACTCAACGCTGTGTGTTTTAGAAAACACATAATAATATTTATTTTATTATTTCATATTTAATAAAAAGTATTATTATATTAACATTTAACAATTAACATTAACAATAACATATTAATTTTAAAACAAAAAGTTTTATAATATGTTTATTGATTATGATGAATAATATGACATCTTGCTATTTCTAGCGATATTTCGCTGAAATAGGTTTAAAAAATTTCTAAAACTACTAAACGGATTCTTAGACTTTCACTTTGTGTCTGTCAAGTACCTAAGATTATTATTTTTACCTTATATTTTGTGAAACGACAAATGCAAGCGCGTGGTAAAATTGTGCAGCGCCATCTAGTTTGTACTTTCTGTATTTAACATTACCCTCCTTCTGACGCAGTTGGGTAAAAACTTAACCAACAAACATTTACTTTCGCATAGCCAGGCAAGATAATAATTAAAAAAAAACATGGTACTAATGTATTCAACTGTACTACAGCCCTTCTTGAAGAATACTGTTTACCAACAAACAAATTAAAAATGAAGGTATAAATCACTAGTCATTTCACATCTAATAATTATTATAATTAACTTCTTTAATTTACTAATAATAAAATGCTAGCGAACAGTGGCGGGATATGTTTTATATTTTGGTCTGGCTTTAATATTAAAACTTGCCTGTTTATCTCTAACTAAACTTTATTTTTTCCAGAGATTGGGTTGATCACCAAGTTGAAGAAGAAAATAGTTTTATAAGTATAATGTAAATAATTAGGTAAAAAAATTGTATAAACATAGCAGTATTTTTGTACTTTTTAAAATTTTATATTAAATGGATCTATTTATATTAAATTTTTACTTTATTTCATATGCCCATTAGGTATAACTAACGAATGACCGCGACTTCGTCCACGAGAAAATCAAGTGACAATTTTTTTGAAAATATAATGGCTATTTTGGAAATATGTATTGCCATCGCGGAGTTTTTCATGTCTAAAGTAAGGTTTTGTTTTACCACAGAGATTAGGCCATATTTAGGCAGCGTTTTCGATTGAGCCAGGCGGCTCAAATATTTCCTGCAATATGCAATTATTTTCATATTTCAATAAAAATACAAAATCTTTCATATTTCAATAAAAATACAAAATCTTAGCAAGTATATCATATCTTGGTGAAAACTGCAAGAACATCCGTTCTGTGAGTAATCGTGAAGAGACAGACAACCAGATGCGATAAAGGCTTGACTTTTAATGAACTCAATACTAACTGAAACTTTCCTAATAAATCACTCTAAAATCTATTACTAAAAACTGCATGAACATTCAGTTCAGTAGTCTTTAGTTTATCGTGAGCAAACAGACATTGCGGCTTAAGACTTTTACGTATATCACATATATGCATACATGGATTATGATGATGGATGGCGTGTATGAAGTCTGCCAATCCTCTCAAAAATCAATAAATCAATTGGGCCAGTGTGGTGGACTATTGGCCTAACCTCTTTCAATGTGAAAGGAGACTCGAGCTCAGTTGCGAGCCGAATATGGGTTGATAATGAATAACAATTTAATAGAGGCAGATGTTACTTTGCAAAAGTTCATTATGAGAAAGGAATAATTGATTTATTTTGCTTTTCTCTAAAATATTTGATTGCAGTTTTCTTGGATATCCAGTTTCAGAGTGAAACATACATACGAGACAAAAAAATGTCAGCTCTAGGTTGCTGTGCTGCTTAGCTTGGTTTTATTTATGGTTAAAAGTAAAATAAATCAACTATCCCCACTATGTATATTAATAATAAAAAAGAAACAAATTATGGTTTTAAATTTTTATTAACCTAATACACTCCAACATTAGTCCAGCTGAAACAAAAAGAAAATGTATTATTAATTAAAATGCCTAAAATTACTATTTATCTACTCTATTAACATGAAACACTAATTACGCAATTTTAAAAAATATTATAATGACATTATTGGCCGAATGGATTTAAGGTTAAGAGCTAGTGGACATCTTTGGGTAGATATTTAAGGCAAAATAAAAACTTGTCCTATACTTCTGATATACTACCCTAACAGTACTAAAGAGCTGACTGGGGAGTACTGGGGCTAAATCAACCCCTATATCTCCAGTGAATATCTGTCAGGCTTGAATTTTATTTGCTTAGGTAACTTTAAATGGAATATGATAGTAATACTAAATGAGGCAAAATATTTAGTCCATTCTTAGATTTGCCAGATGTTTTAAAACTTTAGCAAAAAAGTAGTTTTTTACTCTAAATATAAAAAGGTGTACACATAATATTATTTTTATACCTATAAATTTTTAATAGTGTTTTGTATGATATTTTGTATTTGTAACATTGTTAAAAAAATTTTAAGTTATAAAAATTTCTCAACAAGTGTACAGTTTATATTTCAGCTAGCTTCATTTTAATATTTATAGTTGGTCCTAACATTTCAGTGAGTCAGTCATAATGCTTATTCATCAAAACTTATGTGCACTCTTTCCCTATCCCTACCCTAAAACCCTACCCTCCTACCCTAAAAAAACAACTTTATGGAGTATTCCAAAAAAAGATTTGGGTTTAACACATTCAGTGATTCATTTTTATATTATAGACAGAGTGTAAGTAGTAAAATACACACAGTAGCATAGAATGGATTCTCATTACCCAGATAGGAAATTGGCCACCCACTTTTTCAATAATTACTTGCAAGCATTGAACAGGGTAATGTCTCCTCTGGCTGACAAAATATTTAATTCAAAATATCTATAACTTGTAGTTCAAATTCCCTAAAAGGTATTTTGTGATTTATGTATCTCAAACAAAAAAGAAAACTGTATTTAAATACAGAATAGCGACTCCATTAAAACTGACTGTTGCCCTGAGATTTTCCAGGAGCTAGGTACTTAATGGGTCCAGTGTCAGCAGTCAGGGTAGGTAAGTAACAAAAACTTATGGGGCAGACTGCATTTGGACTTCGGAAGAAAGGTGTTAGTATGTTAATTGACATATGTTTGTCTAAAGTTTATAAATAATGTTCTCAGTTGACAATCTTGTATGAGGTCTGGATAACAGCTTTTAGTGTAGTAAATTTTATTTTTAATTTGTCTATATTCAATGAATTTAGTTATAAAGCAGTAGTATTTCCGAATCCACAAGAAACTTAATTGATGAAAACTATTTGATATTATATAGGGTTATCATTACTTTTAGTTTTAGAGATATGATTCGACAATTATAGAACATGTGGCCAGCTTGATTATTTTAGATAATCTTTATATTAAACAAAACATTTAATAAAATAAATATGTTGTTTATGAACTTGCCTAACCTAACCTAAAACCTCCAATTTAAATTGATTTTCTCTTCAATTATCACTAACACATAGTTTTGTGAGGCTATTACCCAAAACACTGAATCACTGGAATATTTGATAATATTATATTGGCGTTTTTAAGCTAAGGCTACAATTTTCACCATCGCTTAGTAATAACATTTGGACATGTAGGTAGACAAACCTATTAGCTCAGATTTGGAATAGATTCTTGTTTACCTTTTTGAATCCAATGTCATGAGCATACTCTCTGAAGCATTGTCTGCAGATGTTTAAACCATATTTGCGAATAAGACCGTGACGGTTGGAGCAGGCTCGGCTGAAAGGAAAAATAGGATACTTAATAAAAACACGTGTTCTAACCAATGCAAGACTGTAGGTAAAATATATTGTAGTTAATTACATACCATGAACGTGATCCTTGGCCGTATCTACGGGGGTGTGAGTACCAAATATTTGCGTGACCCATGGTATATTCTTGGTTTTTACCAAAAAATTGTACAGAAATATGTACAAAATGGCGCTGACAAATCGAAAAGAATTTTATTTACCACAGACACAGTATGTCCCACAAAAGAATTTGACCACAGATTCTGATTTATATTTTATAATATAGGTCTATGGTCTTTGTACTCAGACTAATTACATATTTTAGACCATTAAAAAGAATGGACCTGTTTCACACCCAAATTCACCAACAAAAAGTCTGTCGTTTTTTGAAGGGGACGAGGTAAACTCACACATCGAAAACATTTAACTCCATTACGTATATTCTGTGTCCATACACTACACACAACTATATAATTAACTCGCAATACACACACACGCGTAATTTTTACACAGTCTAACCAACACGTCGCTTAGACTATCCACAGAATATATATATATATAGAATGTTCGATTACTTGATCGATTTTTTGCTGTTCCGTCAAAAGAATCGAATCTTTGTAGAAATCGCTTTATTATAAATTTGATAATATTATGGTAGAAATACTTACAATTGAAACGTTCCTCCATCTTTTACTGAACTACAAGTTTTTGGCCGTTTTTTATGCCATTCAACTATACAAACCGGCATTTTGAGGGAGCTCTTTACACGACGAAAACGATTACAATAATGAAAAATCGATTCTATAGCAACAGTTTTTATAAACGCTTTAGATCATTGATTCTTGATCTTTGACAGAGGGGTAACGATTTACGAGGCAGGTCCTTTCTTTTGAATGGTCTAAGTGTTTCATGACGTTCGATATCACTGATTGCATCTATAATTTGTCTATAGCCGCTTTTCCTTTTATTTTACTCTAGTATTCTGTCTGTGACGGTATCTTGTGGTGTGTTGTGAAGTGCTGTGAGCAGCTGTGAGTGTGAGTGAATGAAGAAAAAGTCAAAAAGATTTAAGAATCGGTCGATGTCTTTGCTTTGATTTTTTTTTGTGGGTTCATCATCATCAATCAAGTTTTCAAGTTACTTACTTTCGAATTATCTTGCAATGGGAATTATTGTAGGAATTATTAAAAGAATTTTGAAATTAGTATTGTATGGCGCACTTTTTGCGGCCTTTATTGTTTTGATACCTAATCTGCCGCCTTACACAAAGTTTACCCGTATCGAGTAAGTTTTGAACTTGAATTAACCTATTCATATCAATGATAATTATACCGTTATGTGAAAGTCATGTAACGTGTTCATTATTACCTGATAATTTCTTACAGGCTCGAACCGACCCAAGCCCTGGTGGGTCCTTTAGCCCCTAACGATGTTTTAAATAATGCAGAAGCTTTATTCAAAGATAAGTTGTTGGGGCCCGAAGTATTTCAAATATGGAACGGAGAGATATACACGGGGCTCGCTACCGGTGAAATTGTAAAGGTGTCACCGGGCGGTCACGTTACTTTCGTTACTAAAATTGGACAACCGTGTAGTAAGTATTGAAATATATTTCTTGTTATAATTTTTCAAGTAATAACTACCGGCTAGTTTGCTTATATTAACACGTTCGCTGCGGCACGAGGTCAATTGACCTAGTACCAGCAAAAAAGGATTTTAACGTCTTTAAGAGTTAAAAGCTTGATAAACCTCATTCCGCACCACAGAATGTTTTAGTACGAGGTCAAAAAACCTCGTAACGCGCCAGGGGAAAGTAAAGAATAATCAGTGCCGCAGAATGTGTTAAATAAATAATCGAAACGCTGGCACAAAATAAAATATATTTAAAATATATTAGTAGTGTTATGTAGTGACTTAGACCCACCAGACTGCTTTAATGCAGGTTCCTGGGTTTAGTCTGTTATGGTTTCATTATAATCATGGTTTCAGCAGTGAATTAAATTGTCTGAGACCACTATGTTATGCTCTCCGAGGCACAGATGATTTCATTATAATCATGGTTTCAGCAGTGAATTAAATTGTCTGAGACCACTATGTTATGCTCTCCGAGGCACAGATGGCAAAGATGTACATCTTCCCCACTGAGCTAAGAATATTACCACTTTTTTGAAAATTCATTAGAAGAAAGAAAACTCTGTTTCACAGCCTAACACAGGCCTGAAACCTGGACCTTGTGATTTGAATCTACATAGACTAACCACTGGACCAAAAATATATGGAACATCTATCTATCTATACTTAGATGACTTAATAAATCTGTAGAGAGACATGAAATATTTTCAAAATAAGTATCAGGGAGTGTTTAGTGATTGATACTGATGCCAATAATGCAATTAGTAAAATTTTTTTGTCTGTATGTTTGTTATAGAAACAAAAACTACTCAACAGGTTTTAACTAACCATATTTACAGTGATACTACTGTAAGGGCTAGATTAAAGAGGTCCAAGGGCGGATAAAGTCGCAAGTGTCTGCTAGTATTAAAATGAAGTAGTAAAATCCATTTTCATTTTCAGCCAGTACACTCCAAGAGCACATATGTGGACGCCCCCTTGGTTTTGTAATAGATGAAAAAAACAAACTCTTATATGTCGCCGATGCATATTACGGGATTTGGAAGGTTAACTTAGTAACAGACAAGAAGCAACTGCTGGTGTCTCCGCGTGTGCCTATTGATGGAAGAATCCCAAAGCTGTTCAACTCGGTTGCTTTAGATAAGAACGGAAACCTTTATTGGACAGATTCCAGCACTGACTTCCAATTAAAAGATGGAGCTTTCGCCGCTCTTGTGGATCCAACTGGAAGGTAACTACCATAAATCTAATAATCTGGGGAAAAATAATGTCATGGTTAACACTAGATTTTTAACTAGGAAATGCACTATGAATACAAATTGTACAAAACTGCAACTTCCTCCTTCAATGCAGGTTTTTCATCTACAGGGTAAGCAATGTATTTCTGCATCTAAGAATTGCTAGCATCCTAGCAGCAGCCGATAATGTTTTAGTTTTGAATTTCAATAGGATATATATTTTTTAGTCTATAAAATTGTAGTATTGATACTCCTTCACTGAATAAAATATGGCTATTTGTAATTATTATTTGTAGATTGACAATCAGATATGTAATCACAATGTTGCTGTCTAAAAAACATTAAGATTTTAATTTATTTCAAGACTAGCGGACGGCCGCGACTCTGCCCGCGTGGTATTTAGATTTCACAAATACCTCGGGAACCATGGATTTTTCCAGGTTAAAAAGTAGCCTATGTGTCTATGTGTATCTAGGCTATATTATATCTCAATACCAAATTTCAGCTAATTCGGTTCAGTAGTTGAGGCGCAAAAGAGTGCGCTTCATCTCGGGAAACCATGCATTTTTTCCGGATAAAGAGTAGCCTATGTGTTAATTCAGAGTAAAATCTATTTCCATTCCAAATTTCAGCCAAATCGCTTCAGTAATAGCGGCGTTAAAGAGTAACTAACAAACATACAAACTTTCGCGTTTATAATATTAGTAGGATACAGCCCTAGAATGAGTAAATAAATTAATTAAAATACATCATATTCATTGTTCTGGCTCCAATGTCCAGGCCATTGTAAATACTTGAGTCATATTATGCTTTATTCATAAGATATCCTGAGGATTTATTATGAACTTGTATTCGAGAAGTATTCCATTTCGTACAAGATATCATCAATCATTATTGTTAACGAGCCATATTCGGCTCACTGTTGAGCACGAGTCTCCTCTTAAAATGAGAAAAGTTCAGGCCTTAGTCCATCACGCTGGCCCAATGCAGATTGGCTGACTTTACACAAGTAGAGAATTGAGAAAATTCTCAGGTATGCAGGTTTCCTCACGATGTTTTCCTTCACCGTATGTATACACTAGCAGACGCCCGCGACTTCGTTCGCGTGGAATTAAATTTTTCACAAATCCCGCGGGAACTATTTTAAGGTAGATTTAGATTATTGAAAGGTATGGATCTCCAACTTGGTGGTCGGAGCTACTCAAAGAATACTCAATGGAGGAGCATTGTTTATTGAAAGATAACTCTCCAAGGTTGTCACAATCCTCAGTCACAAGGGACTGACTGGAGAGAGAGAGTATACAGTGCTCACCCTACTTAAAAACCTCGTGCACACCACTACTTTCTACATGCTTAAGTATTATTGTAATGTGGGTTGTTTTTCACAGACTATTCCACTATGATGCCGCCAAGAATGTTAGCAAAGTCTTGCTTGATGACATATGGTTTGCCAATGGGGTGTTATTATCACCTGACAACGATTATGTACTAGTTGCAGAATCATCCAGATTTAGAATTATCAAGTATTATATAGATGGACCAAAAAAAGGCACCTCAGAAGTTTTTGTTGCTGGATTACCAGGTATGTGGTTTTTATTAATGACTAGCGGACTCGGTCAAGCTTCGCTTTGACTTATATGCAATTTTTCCCTATCCCAATCCTGCCCTACTCCTACCCTTACCCTTAACATCTATAATTGACTCTTATTTATTATAGCAAATTTATGGTTTTCCCGGCAATTATTCTAATTTTTCTCACCTTTTAAACCTTCCCTATACCGCCACGAACATTTCAAGACCAAGAATTTATATATAAAGATTATATTATGATTTATTTTGTTTGTATCATCATTAAATAAACATATAACTTATTATACATATTAACACATAACTAGATGTATGATTATGAACAATAGTAGAAATATGTCATAAACCTAAACATATTCGAGCATTAAGAAGTTAGAAGTTACCAGATCACTTTTTAAGGCTCTGCACCCAAAGAGTAAACCCTATAAAGACTGCACTGTCTGTCCGTCTGTCACCAGACGGTATCTCAAAAACTGTAGTATTTAGACAAGTTTCATAGACAAATAAATAATATACATTTTTCATACAAATATAGGCTGAAACGGCAATTGCGCTAAAATCTTTAAAAGATTTTTTGTTACAACTGCCAGATGATGATTATTATGTTGCTGCTAAAACAACCAATAAAAAGAAACAATATAATAAATATTTAATTATTCCCATATAAGAAACATAATTTTTAAACAATGGTATGTGAATCCGACTCTCACTTTCACTTGGCTGGTTTACAGTGCAAGCAATATGTCAAGTAATGTTTTATCTTAACATTACATGAAAAAGTTTTTGCTTGAAGACTTTGATAACATAATAAAAATTATAAACAATGAGTTAATTAATTAAGAACCATTTATCTCATTAAGTGTATCTTGAATAATTATACACTGTACGGATGATAACATCAAGATATAAGATACTGTTCAAACATCAAATAATTCAGTTTTAAAATACATATTACTTGGTATTAAGTCTAAATTTAGTGTTATTGTTGAAACACAAAAAATCAACAAGTGCCTCATAAATTTATTTTAGCCGACTGTATATATATATATATATATATATATATTTTAACTAGCGGACGCCTGCGATTTCGTCCGCCATTAGACCTCCTTAGTCCGGCCTTCTTGCCAAAATCCGTTCTTAGCGGACGTCTATTAACTAAATTACCTCCCTGACAAATTTCATCTTTGTTTATCAAGTGGTTTTCAAAATTTCGTGATGAACGACCTTTCGCATTTATATATTAAGATTATCAACAAATACAAAGAATATATAAAAATAACCGGAATAGTGCGAGTCGGACTCGCTCACCGAGTGTTCCGTACGTTCATTATAAAGAGTTCACTAATATGCTCTTTATTAACAACCTAACCTAATTGAAATAAACATCTATATATCCACGATTGGTTGTCACCGGATGACATTTGTTACATAGAATCTCAATTTCGTATAAGTCAACTAACATACGTCAGAGTTAGTGAATTAGCCTGCAGGAATCGAATTGCGGAGTTTTTAACAAGCTTTTCTCGAAATTCAGCTTCAAACACTTACCCTTTTCTAACCGACTTCAAAAAAAAGGAGGAGGTTTCTCAATTCGACCGTATATATTTTAAAGATTTAATTATAAATGAATAGTTTACTACTTCGGGTTCGTGGACTTTATACGGTTTGAACTATTAACTTGATACCTCCACGCATTCCCAATGGATCTTGACATACAAACAGACAGATGGACAACAAAGTGGCCTCATAGGCCTCATTCGCACGTGAGTTAAAAAACAATACGTTAAAACCCAATGTTCTTCATTGAATTCATGGTCTATTTCCAACGCCCAAAATATAAAATGAAACATTGCTCGAAAAAATGCGTCGTGGTTTAAAAACGCTGTAGTGTGAACATATATATTTGGAACGATTTTTTAACGTCCGTTAAAAAACTCTCGTGCGAAACCCTAAAAACTAAATTAATCTTAAAAATCTTACAAAACAAAGTCAAATTAACATAATTAAAAGTTTCCACGCACGTACAGTTCTAGGAGTTCAAGTTCAAGGACGCGGTAGATACGAGTATATGAGAATTCGTATTTTATACATAAATTATGAATTACTAGCGAATTTCACCGACTTCGTCCGTGTGGAAACCTTGGATTGAAGATTGTCGTAACTCGTAACAATCTTCAAGGTACTATGTTGTTATCATTGTCATTGTTAATTAAGGTATGATGGGGCTGACATGTTATTTATAGTAAAAGTCCCTGAAAATTTATAGATTAAAAAAAAACAAAGGTACTATAAATACCGTCCTCTAAATTAAATCAACATTAACAACCCATATTCGGCTAACTAACACGAGTCTCCTCTTAGAATGAGAGGGGTTAGGCTAATAGTCCATCACGCTGGCCTAATGCGGATCGGCAGAATTCACACACGTAGAGAGTTGAGAAAATTCTCAGGCGAGGTTTCCTCGCGATGTTTTTCTTTCAGCGGTTGAGACACATGATATTTAAAAGTTAGAGGTGTATGCCCCGGATCGGATTTGAATTTTAATTACCACTGCGCCACATCGCGGTGGATTTACAAAACAGAGGTCCTGGGTTCGATCCCCGGCTGGGCAGGTTGAGATTTTCTTAATTTGTCCAGGTCTGGGTGGTGGGAGGCTTCGGTACCTAGTTACCACCCTACCGGCAAAGACGTACCACCAAGCGATTTAGCGTTCCGGTACGATGCCGTGTAGAAACCGAAAGATGTGGATTTTTATCCTCCTCCTAACAAGTTAGCCCGCTTCTATCTTAGACTGTATCATCACTTACCACCCGGTGAGATTGTAATCAAGTGCCAACTTGTAAAGAATAAAAAAAAACATAAAAGGTTTTATTCTTTAGTTCAAAAAATATTATGCAGTTCGGCTCCTATAAGTAAACTCGTCAACACCTTGAAGTTATGGAATACTCCCGAGCACCCTGTATATTAACATAACTTTCTATTGGTAAAAGAATTTTCAAAATCGGATCAGTAGATCTAGAGACCCACCTCACAAACTTTAGCTTATAATATAATAAACTTAACTCTTTACAATATTAGTATACTTTGTATTGTTTCCACTTGATACAATGTTCCCATGAATAGTTAACATACAAAGTTGTTAGCTGACAATGTCAACAATTTAGTATTATTTTATGTTAGTATTAAAAATTAATTGCCTGGTTAATTGGTCTTAATATTTTTTTGGAACATGTATAAAATTAAACAATTGTGGTAGAATGTTCTGTGGTAGTTTTGACTAAATTAATTGACTTGGTTATCATGTTTACGTAAATATGTTGATTTTGTATTGTTTGTATATAACTCAAAACATAAGGTGCATTAGGTCAAAGGTTTCTGCATATCTATACAAATATTCATCATCATCATCATCATTAACAACCCATATTCCGCTCGCTGTTGAACACGAGTCTCCTCTCAGAATGAGAGAGGTTAGGCTATTTGTCCATGCTGGCTAAATGCGGATTGGCAGACTTCACACACATAGAGAATTAATAAATTCTCAGGTATGCAGGCTTTCTTGCGATGTTTTCACCGTTTGACACAAATTTCGTGCACTTCATAGGTGCTAAATTGCACTGCATACCCTAAGGACTCAGTACAAACCTATGTTGGACTATTTAATAGGTACATAATTTGACAAGGAATTACACACTCACGCACACATTATTGTAAGTAATTATGTTATTTTTTAACTAATAATTGTGTCTTGGCGAATGAGCAGGGCTCCAGTAATACAGGTTTCCACCTAGTCCAGGGCCCTTGCATATTCACGTTTTTTTATTTAATTTTTTTTCATTACCCAATTTTTAAAGTACATATCCCACTTAAAAACCTTATGCACGCCACTGGATACATTCTGTATTCTGAGCTTGATACCTATGTTTATTTAATTATCGTTATCTGTCTTTGTTTAATTTAATGCATCATTGTAGGGCCAGGCACTCACCAAATAAGAGATACCTAATCGCTAGTTAGACCAACAATGTAATTACTTGTCGGTGTGCCGTATCCATGCCGTTCGTATGAGGACGAATTTTATTACTAACTAGCTGACGCCACGCGGTGTCTCCCGCGTGGTTCCAGTTCCCGTAGGCATACGGGGATAATATATAGCCTAAAGCCTTCAACGATAAATGGGCTATTTATATTTAACACTGAAAACATTTTTCAAATCGGACCAGTAGTTCAATCAAACAAACAAACTTAATTATTGAAGTAGCTTTATAATATTAGTATAGATCCTACTATTATTTCTAATAGTTATTTACCACATTATGTTAAACAATATTTAGGTATATTATATATAATTTTTATATATGATTTTATTGGAATTTTTGTACTATTGATTTAAAAAAAAAAAATTTATTAATCACACAGTAACAAAGGACAATGGTCTGGTGTTTGTTGATAGAATTCATAAGCGTCTACTAATGTAAACTATTACAGTTTGTAGAAAATAATTTATTTAATTTTATGAAACAGAGTAAAAGGTCTAATTAAGCCCAAAAACTAAAATATATTCACATCAATTACATTTAAATAATTGAGTATGGCAACCATACTATTTATACGAATATTGCATATATCGGACAACTAGCGACGCGCACGATACCGAAAAGCCAGTATCGAATCGAATAAAATATCGTCATTGAACTACACGTATGTGTAGTTCAATGACGATATTTTCTATTATATTATCTATTTTTATATTATATTATCTATTTTTAATACAAAAATAGAGTAGATCCCTGGCTCCCAAACTAGCTGTAACTGTATCTTGGGAGCCAGTGGATTCCCATTAGTGTAAACAAGAAAGGTGTATTCGTAAAACAAGATCAAACACAAATAAATAAATAATATCAGCTTCCAGACTCAGTAGCACAGTATTAACATTGTACTTGCAACGGTAATACTGTGCTCCTGAGTGATTACTAATATTATAAATGCGAAAGTAAGTCTTTCTGTTGCCTTACCATGGCTAAACGGCTGAACCGATCAAGATGAATTTTGATATAATGGTAATTGGGACCTTGGCGCAAAACATAGGGTACTTTTTGATCCTAAAATAAAAATAGAAGGGGGGAAATAGGTGTTGAAAGTTTGTATGAAAAGTCCTTAATTTTTAGAGTTACAGTTTTAAAAATATGTTCATATAGGTACATGAAAAAAATACGAAATATAATGTGATTCAAGATTTTTTTTATTCAACCCCTAAAGTGGTGAAATATGGTTTGAATGTTTAAGTTTGAACCTTGATTTCCACCATGAAATTTTTTTCAAAATTCTTATGCTGTTTTACTGCATAAAAACAACAAGATTCATCTATCTATTATATAACTGAATAATTTACACAATAAGCAACCTGTATATGTTTTCTGTATTTAATAAATATTTACTTATATATGATATCTACCTGACCTAACTGACAGTGTCAAGTTTGTACTTGCAATTATTCATGAACACATTTATTTTTAAACATGTATTAAATTTTACGGGATATTATTATAATATGCGAAAGGTCACTTAAGAAATTACCGCTTAAAACGTATAACGATAAAATTTGGCAGCGAGGTAGTTTAGGATTTTGCGACAGGGCCGGATCAAGGAGGTCTAAGGGCGTATGAAGTCGCGGGCGTCCGCTATTAAAATAAATAAATATATTAAAAATTAATTTAATATCGAGTAAATTAGCTACATCATTAAATATCCATTTAAACACGCAAAAATATTCATCAATATCGGTCCAAACTTTGATCGTACATAATTGATTTTTATTTATTATAGATGTTACATACAATCATATATCTTTTTATAATTAACCTTACGCAAGGACATTCAACACTTTACAACAGGCGAGGCGAACAACCTCTTTATCATATACACCTGTGTAGTTCCCACGCAAATCATGAACAAGATCTGGAAGCTGGACCACACGTCGACTATGAAAGTGTCTTCCAGCGCCAAGTAACTGTCGCGAGATTTACTCGCTCCATACATGTCTAGCATATGGCGGGCATGCACCACGTGGTTCAGCATCCTCTTCAAGTGGTCTATTATCTTCGTGACTGTCATAGTATAGTTCTTCCCCCCTTCATCCACTCCTATCCATTCGAGTATTTCCTCTTCCCCGTGTTCTTTGCCATCAGCGTCCACTGATGACACTACCCCGTCTCCCTGGTCGGTCACCTTGTGTTCAATAACTACGTATACGAACACTAGTTTCGAATTCATTATGCTGTAAGTGTTGTCCAAGCAGAATACGTAGTCACCGTCGTGTTGTAATTCCATTATGATCGAGTTTTGTGATTGTTTGTAATCGGACACCAGTTTGGCGCCTTCGGGGTCTGTCACCTCGAATGTTATGTCCAAGTCTCCGTGTTGGCCGTCCAGCACTTGGTAGTACAGCTCCATGGTTTGGCCAACTGCGCCTTTCTCGAAGAAACACGTCCTGGTACCGGCGTCCACTCTGAAGTTTAGATCTTGTTCGTAAAATTCCAACTCTGCGTGTATTTTGCTAACGCTTGCAGCTATCGCGATTAATGCAATTAAAGGATACATTTTATAATTCTAACAGATATATATACGTACAAGTGTTTAAAGACTACTGATTTTATTAAAACTGAATTGTATGGATCGTACAGTGTTTACACAAGTGTTTGACGATACATGCAGGTAATAGTGCCGAGTTACAAGGGCGAAAATTAACCCAGAAATAATATTTTGAACGTAATATGTAATTCGGATATATCTTGACTAAGTAATATTAATAATAAAAAAAAAAGAAAATCTAACCTAATTATAATTTAAATTCATAATTTATACTAACTTTCGTGATCAAAATCGGAAATGAAGAGATCCGAACAGTACCAAAACCATCGTCATGGATCAACGAGTAGCGAAACTGAAGCAATGGACAGGGCACATCATTCGCAGAGCCTTGGATGTTGGGTTCAAAGGTGCTGGAATGGCGACATCGCACCGAAAGTGCAGTTTTGGTCGCCGCTTACTAGATGGATTGATGATGTTTCGAATTGTAGGGACCCGTTAGATGCAAGCGGCTGAAGACCGTGTTGTTTGTTGAACCTTACAAGATTCCTATGTCCATTATAAGACTTCTATTATTTAAAGCAGTGATTCCCAAAGTGGTCTATGTCGACACCTAGGGGTCTATGACAACCTGCAAGGGGTCTACGTCAGCGAAACATAATTTGACGGTCCATGAAATGAAAATGGGGGTCCACGGTAATGGATCTTAACACATACACTGGTAGTACCTATTTACTTACATCATATTATCTTATATCTTTATTAACCGACTTCAAAAAAAGGAGGAGGTTTCTCAATTCGACCGTATATAAATTTTTTTTATGTGTGTTCGCGCATAACTTCGTCGTTTATAGATGGATTTTGCTAATTCTTTTTTTTATTAAAGCATCAGGTTCATCCTTCTCACTTAAAAATATTGACTTATTGCTTATGTTATTTTATTTATAGTTTTTTTAATGTTACGTATATTTTACATAACAGATACAAAACTTTGATTTTTTGTGTAGTTTAAATTTAAATTCAATTAATAAATGTATAAATTAACATGTTTTATTATTTTATCGTGAATCTGAATCGCTTGGTGGTACGTCTTTGCCGGTAGGGTGGTAACTAGCCACGGCCGAAGCCTCCCACCAGCCAGACGTGGACAAATTAAGAAAATCTCAATCTGCCCAGCCGGGGATCGAACCCATTACCTCCGTCTTGTAAATCCACCGCGCATACCACTGCGCCACGGAGGCCGTCAACTTATTTTTTTTATTGTTGCAGGGACTCCAGACGTTCTGCGTGCTCTCCCCGACGGCTCGGGCGTGCTAGTCTCGCTGTACGTCGCCTTCGACCACGAACGTCCCCTGATCACCAAGACTATGGCCGCCGCGCCGCTCGCTAGAAAGTTCGTGGCACGACTCGCGCGGCTTATTGAAATACCATTCGAATTCCTTCAGAGTCAATTCCCGAATTATATATTCGAAAACATCGTATACCAGGTAATTATGTACCCATACTACTTGTTTATGTTTATCATCATTCATCATCAGTATCAACCCATATTCGGCTCACTGCATAGCTCGAGTCTCCTCTCAGAATGAGAGGGGTTAGGCCAATAGTCCACCACGCTGGCCAAATGTGGATTGCCAGACAGAGAGAATTGAGAAAATTCTCTGGTATGCAGGTTTCCTCAAGATGTTTTCCTTCACCGTTTGAGACACGTGATATTTAATTTCTTAATATTCCATATATAATATAGACCGGATTCGAACCCACACCCTCCGGAATCGGAGGCAGAGGTCATATCCACTGGGCTATCACGTCTCTCGTTTATGTTTATAGCGTGTATGAATACATATTAGGTGTAGACCACGGCAACTAAGTTGAATCTAAATGACAGCTGTCTTTGCAGATTTTTAAAAACAAAAGTTTTAGACCCGTGGTCCGTGGTTGCCCGTTACATTAAAGGTGTCAGACAATTAAAAGTTGCGTACGCGATTGTAATGTCGCCAACGTGGTGCTATGGTTAATCGTCCATACGTCACAAACACTCGAAAATTATTTACTGTGCATACTTAGTTCAACTTATTGGCCGCGACCTATACCTAATCTATAGTTAAAAATAATCATTTAAAGTTAAAATTCGTGTATTCATTAATCTGATGTTCATTTTGGAATTTATCGATGCAATTTGACATAGCTTTATCACACGAGAAAAAAATATTTTGGGAAGTAAAGCCGAAAACTGAAAATTAAAGCTGTAAAAGTCCACAGCAAACTTAGCAATTTTTTCTTACTATTTCAAAATATTGTTTATAACTAATACTTACTAAGTACTCTGCCATATGTTCGACTAATTCCTAAGCTTTTTCATCATTAATAATCATGTACATTATAATAATGCGCTTAACGCAAACCTTGAATTTATCAAGAGACATGCTGTAACATTTAAAATATTTATTTTAGATTGGCAATTTCGGAAGTACAGGCATGATAACAATTGGGAAAACAGGATTGGTTCAAATGGACTGGAATGGCAACATCGTAGCATCATACTATAATACTGACGGAAGTCTGCTTCACATTAGTGATGCGATAGTTGTTAAAGACAAGCTATATACTGGTTGTCCGCATTTACAAAACTACATCGGTGTAGTACCAGCCCCGCCTCAGTTGATAAAAGCATTCACTAAAAAAGCACCTGTTCGGGATCAGCCAAAAGTAGAATCTAAACCACAGGAGCCAAATAAACCTAAAGTTGAACAAAAGGCTATACCCAAGAATGATAAACCTGTAAAGCAAACCACTCCTCCGACTACAACACAAAAACCAACAACAAAAGTCCCTAAAGAAGAGGTGAAACAAAATACTGTTGACAAAAAAGTTGATCCCAAGAGTGTTCCTAAACAGAAAGAAGAACCCAAACCCAAAGCTCAAGCTGAAGTTAGGAAAGAGGCTAAAGCAATACCAAAACAAGAAGAAAAACCTAAAGTAATACCAAAAGAGGCTAAACCAGAGCCTAAAGTAGTGGCAAAAGATACTAACACAAAACCAAAAGTTGCACCACAAGCTGAAGCCAAGCCCAAAACCGCACAAAAGGAAGATAATTTACAAGCAAAAGCTACGCCACAAACAAAACCTGCAGATAAAAATCAAGAATCGCAAGGAAAACCAGCTAAGGTAACGGAAAACAAAATACCGAAAACCAATGACGTAAAACCAGAAGCAAGTAAAAAGGAATCTGTGCAATCAAAAGTCACAGACCAGGCTGGCGCTAAAGCAACTAAAGCACCAGAAGCAAAATCTCAAGCACAAAATGTAAACACAAAACCAGCTACTGACCCCAAGAAACCAAAAAATAAGGCTGAAGAAACCAAAAAGCCGAAGGCAGAATCTAAAACAATTCCGATTGTAGAACATATCCCCTCAGACACTGCAAAACCCACAAAAGAAAAGTTAAAAGTCATCAAAAAGAGTGGACCACAAGAAATACCTAATCCCAATTTATAAGGTTGTGGTATAGTTTTAATATTTTATTTAAATTACGTACTCATTAATTTTATTAAAAAAGACAATCATTTCAATTTACTAAAAAAGACAATCGTACTTTATAAGTATATATTTACAAATTGTTATTATTTTATTGTATATTTTGAAATTGTTCAGATGTTTAGAAGGTTGTATTGTTTTATATTTTTACGTGGTTACCATTCCGAGAACATTCCTTTTATACGTAGGTAGGTGTTTATGGTAAAGATTTTTTAGTATTTGACAAAATATCTCGAGATCTTTAAAATATTTTAAGTATTTTTAACTTTTTTTTTGTTTTGTATTTTGGTACCTACACGAAAATTTACATCAAAATTATTTAAAAATTAAAAAAAAAAAGGTATTAAAACGATCTCGTTTTCTTTTTCTATTTTTTTCTATAAAATGTTTTTAATATGGATTTTATTTTATTTTATAAAAAGATATAAATTCGTGCAATATACAGAAATATCATAGATAAATAATATACTTAGTGAAAATCTGTCTTTTTTCTTTCTTCATAAAGAAATCTCATATTTTGTAACAGCATACCTAAAATGTTTTTAAAGATTTTTTTTTATACTTTATAGTTGTAATTATATTTGTTAGAAGGTTATCTTAGATACTAACGTCTGTTTAACAAGCAATAATGTTTTTAATAAAAGGTTTTTGTACGATATAATGTTCATTTTATTTAATATTCACATATAACCGTGGGAATACAGAAATAAAATATAGCCTATGACACTCGCAAAATATAACATGGCTTTTTATTGGTAAAAGAATTTAAAATTGAGTTTTCCATGTGGCCTGTACCACATACATACTCAAAGTGAAATATTACTTGAATACGGTGAATCTCCCTGATTTCAATAAAATATTAATTCAAAATCACGATATTCCTTAAAAACATTAGTAGATATTTTTAGAATATGATAATTTATTAACATAAAAGTGATGTTCGGTTGTAATTTTTTATTACTTTTACATTAGATTATAATTCCAACATTGATTAAAATTGATATCATTTTGATAAAAATTTGATTAAAATATCAGTCAAATCCGCGAGTCCACTATATTAATAACTAGCAGAACCTCGCGATTTCACTCGCGTAGTTCCCGTGGGAATAACGGGTTATAAAATATATGTTGCTCACTGATATTGTAGTATTCTATTGATGAACGAATTTTTCAAATCAGTCAAGTAGATTTTTAGTTTATTCGTTACATTCAAAATACAAATCTTCCCTCTTTAAAATCTTAGTGTAGAAATACAGAATTCTTGGGAGTATTTCCCATAACTTCAAGGTGTTGACGAGTCCTTTTAAAGGAGCCGAACTACTAATATTTTTTAACAAAAAAATTAAAACTTATGTTTTCATAAAAAAGGAATTCAAATAATTCCGACATCCAAGTAAATAACACACGCCTTTTCTTGCATTTTAAAATACGTAAAACTTGGCTACGTCATAATTATAAGGAGGTGTAAAAGGGACACATTTTAAGATCCATTTACATAAGAAATATTATTTACCCCGAAAATATTAATTTTAGAACACAGATGTACATTGAACATTTTTAGTTAACACGTTCAGTGCCACCGACTCGCCCGGAGAGTCCACGTAAATTTTATTCCAGCGCCGTAGACTCGCCTCGCGAGTTCAATGTTTTTGCAATTTTTTTTCAAAATGCATGTGTATTTTCTGCTTAAAATAATACTGAAGACTAAATATACACTAATCTAATGAATAACGTGGTGGGCCGGGTGTGCAGACCCAGTTTATAATCGAAAGAAAATAAACTATTCTGCAATGCCTTGAACTCGCTAGGCGAGTTCACTAACATAGATTCTCAAACTTTTATAAATGAAATATATAAAAGGTAGATACTTTTATTTTCATTTTACCAAAAGTCACATTCACTCGTAAAACAACGGCGGATTGTGTTCGACACCTTGTAGGGGCTCGAATTTGGTGTTCACCAAATGGGTACTTCTAAGTTTTTGAGTCTGTCCTTGCGTTTTTGTTAAACGAACGGTGCAGAAAACACAAACTCAACTCTCGGTCTATTACTTTAAGAGTTACAACTGAAAGAGGATCCCTTCGCATTGTTAAAAATTGCCGGCAAAACAAAAGGAACCGGTATTTTTTAACATGAACGCTCTGGTTAGTAAGCAATAAAAGCACTGATAACATTGTTTTTGCCAAGCTCTCATTGGTCAATCTCGAGTGAAGTGTTGTAACAAACCCGACTTTCTTTATATATAGATTAGTGTTAAGCACGACCCTTTCCTTATCGCACGCGTATATTTGTTTTCTATCATTGTGACTTGGCTTTCGATTACTGGACCTGTTGGAGTACCTACTGTTTTAACCCCTGGCAAACGTTTTCTGGACTTTGAGATTCTTGTGTTCTATGTTATTGTGTTTTGTGGTGGCCTGAAAATTTCGAAAGTAATTAAAATGTAACTTTACTCAAAACATCTATACATATAATAAGAAAATCTGTTTATAAAAACAATATAAGATATCAACAATAATCAGTATTTGTAAGATTGAGAGCCACTGCATAAATTACGAAACAAACTTACCTTTTCGTTTATTTATAGTGTTTCTTGCCATTTTCTTTTTGTTAAATTACACCATATACTAGTTAATTGCTTTAAACACGTAACGTACACTGTCACGGCCACAAAAATAACAGAACATAGTTTTTACCCTAACGCAATGCCACTGAACTCGCGTGGCGAGTCGAATGATTCGTATCGCAGCGCCGGCGACTCACCTAGCGAGTCCAACGTAAAATGTAGGCGGCTCCCGAGAAAACATCGTGAAAATCGTAGCGGTAATGAAAGTGTTAATTTTTGGTAAAGAATAATTATAACCCCAGAGTTATGGGAAATACTCCCATAATAGCACCCTGTATAATATTAAACCTAGCCCATAAACTTCCGTTCGAGAGAACATACAAACCCATGAAACCATGGAATTTTCTGGGATAAAAACAAGCCTACATGGCGACATCTCCAAGCTCAAAGTTACATGTTTACATCTACATGAATACCCCAATACATCATAATCGGTTTTTCGGTTTACGGTTTCCAATAACCTATCTATCTG